>NC_054754.1:19199644-19499644 GCF_018143015.1 Lytechinus variegatus | reverse complement strand
TCAAAATTACGTTTTCTAGGGTAAAAATGGATGTAGATTGTGAATTTTTAGTCCAAAACCTTGTTTTATACAGCATTTAGCCACAAATCGTGGATTTATGGCCAATTTTGCCCGAAAACGGCACTTTTTCAGTGACAAAAAAATTTACTTCCTATCTTTAAATACCTGTAGGCTCAACAATATGCATACATATGGCCATTTTTAATGTTTCTGTATCAGCCCAGTAAACAGTCTGATGGATTCTTTTATTTGTTTTGAAATTGGTTTCATACTTTTTGTGCAACAGCCATTCAAAAATGACGCATCCTGTGACAATTGACTTTCAAAATTTAGCAGTTTCGGACAAAAAAATTGATTTGAAAAATCATATCTCTTCAGTCCAAGGGGTTACATTAATAATTTACATACCAAAATATGCAGAATTTAATAAGCTTTAATTTGGTGCCTAATTTAATGTATTTCTGGGAGGAGAATGATATAAAAAAATGATAAAAAGTTATTCCCACTCCCTAATTTTTTAATTTGTGTAAAAAATAAAGAAATTTACAAAACGGGCAAGTATGCAAAAGTATAGGACCTATAGGCTTGAAAATTTTATCAGTTATGCCCATTATAAGTCTCTACTTGGGCATAGGATAAATTGTTTAATATTTCAACTATTTCTTTCTATTTATTTTTTTTTACGATATTTGTCATCCAAAATTTAGACAAAAATTTGCCATTTTGAGGGCTCATTAAAAAAAATTACAAGGCCAATATGGTTGAAAAGTTAATGAGTAATTCCCAGAAAATATTACTATAAGGTAAAATTCACAAAATTGGCAAAATGCTCATATTTCTTTTGAATTATTTTTTTTTACAAAGTTAGTGACACTCCTCAGAAGGTATTGTGCAATCATAAGCCAGTATTGCGCAATCGTTCAACCAAAATGCTGTTTAGACACATACTAGCTGTCAATTTTGCAAAAGAACATAATTTATAATCTCAAAAAAGCAATTAGGTTGATTTTGAAGAGCCCTTACAAGCAAAAAAGACTGATATGTGTTTTTTTTTTGTTTTTCTTTGCATACAGCTTTAAGCACACCCATATTACATAATACCCGTATCACAAAAAGGGTTCAAGATTTTGCATTTCCAACTTCAGAAATTAATTTTACACTAAATTTCAGTCTAGAAAACATATTTAACATCCTTTGTTTTGAAACTTTATATTTTTGGATTTTTGTCAGTCAAACCTGCTTAAAATCTGAAAGCATGTCATACAGTACAATGTAGAGAACTCACAAACTTACACTTCGGTTTTAATAATCGATTTCAAATTTTAGAACACTGTTAGTCTGCCCCTGGTCTAGTCTTGATACAAAATCAGGATGTGGGATTTTTCATGCTATAGCATTTTAAAATGTGTTACTATTTGTTTTTTGTTTTTTGATACTAATTCAAGTTCCCAAAATGAATTAAGCTTGTCATTCCCATAAATAGGATGAAGCATGTTGTACAACCTTGCAGTTCAGTTTTGCCTTTATTGGCTGCACTGTCTTGTAAACCTGATTTCTGGGTGATGTACACACTCAGGACCTCGGCCTCCTTGCTACATGTGTGTAGATGTAATACTATGAGAGGAAATTTATTGAAAAACCTTTTGTCTGTAACATTGATAACATTCTGTTGCATAGGATAACTCTAAGATAAATGTTATGGGATTCAGTACCAGTGAAATACCTGGATGTGTGCTTTTGAACCGTTAGATAAACATTAATTTATGTGTTACTCTTCTCCAAAGGGCATTCCAAGAGAACTTTTCTATGGAAATGCACAGTCATGTGAATGTCAACTTTTGGCTCCAACAAACTTACTTTGCACATTAATCATGCTCTGCTTGCACATAAGAAGTACATGTACATAATTGCATATACTTCACTGACGTGCTGAATATTTACATATTTACATATTTGTGAGATATTGAAACAACATAGCAATTTTGGTATTAACCCTAATTCTCCCGGGGGGGGGCCATAATGGCCCCCCCCCTCGACTTTTTTCGCGATAAATCCGCCGCGCGAAATTTTTTGACCGCGCCGCTCGCTGACTTTTTACTTTCAAGTCTCGCGCAACTTTTGAGACCAAATTTGTGATGCCCGGCTATGCGGTTGCGAAATATTATGTAAGTGCATGTCAGACCCAAAATTGCTCAAAAACGTGATTTCATGTACAAATCCAATGCAAATTGTGTATTTAGCCAAAATTCGTAAATTATCATTATTTCTACTTTTAATGGTTAAACTTAATCGATTTGTCTTGTTTATGATCAGAATTAAGTCTGGAACAATTTCCATCAAAAAAACAATAAAAAACAAAAAGTAAAAAAACAAAGAAATACATAAATTAAAAAAACAATAAAATACATAAGAAGTCGGTCTCGGTACCAGAATTTTTTTCATTCACAATTGTTAGGAATGCTAAAACGAATATTTTCACCAAAAAATAGCATTTTAGGAGCTTTATTTAGTGAATCAGAGCAAAAAATATGATTTCATGAATAAATTAGCATAATTAATTCATATAAAATTAAATATATGAATTTCGTGATATTTACCAATGCAATTGCGTAGATTACGTCATTCTCTACCATCATGCCAATTTTCGTTGTGATCGCGCGATCCGCGACCGAGATCTTAAGGGGGGGCCATAAGGGCCCCCTCCCCGGGAATGACAAGAATCAAAATACCCCGGGAGTTTTAGGGTTAAACAAAATCTCACTGGTATTGGCAAAATATTAGAACTGCGCAAACCATTTTATGTTTTTGATCACTACTAAAGAAATTGCAGTTTGAATTTTTATTGTGTATTTTGTGAATATGGCACATGTAAACTTGATAAAAGGGTGAATGTTTTCGAGATCGACTTAACCCTATTTTAACTGGGCTATTTTGGACCTACATATACTGGGGGGGTCAATTTGACCCCCCCTTCAGATCTCGGCCGTTGATCGCGTGATCGCCGTGAAAATTTGCACGTGCGTACAGCCAGATGTAAACTACAAGACTGTATAGCAAAATTTTCAAAAAAATCATTTTTTATATTCTTTAAGTAATTAATTATGCAAATTAGTGTACGAAATTGTGTTTTTGCCTTTAACTCATTTTAAAAGGCTAGTAGAATGCTAATTTTTGGTGAAAATATCTATTTTGACATTTCTAACAAAGATCTGCAAAAAAATTTGCCAAAACAATCTTTTTCCTATGTATTTTATTGTTTTGTGAATTTCTTATGTATTTCTTTGTTTTTTGACCTTATGTTTTTTATTGTTTTTTCAGTGAATTTTGTTGAGGATTCTTTTGCAGCATAAAATAAATTCATTTAAACCAGCAAATGTAAAAATAATCATTCATTTATGATTTATGGGTGAAAACACAATTTGCATTGACTTTGTACACAAAATCACGTTTTTGAGCGTTTTTGGGTCTGACATGCACGTACAAAATGTTGTGTAATTTCGGAACCGCGTATCCGGGCATCGCAAATTTGGTCTCAAAAGATGCGTAAGACTTGAAAGTAAAAAGTCAGTGAGCGGCGCGGTCAAAAAAATTTGCGCGGCAGCATAGTCGCAAAATTTGTGGAGGGGGAGTCAAATTGACCCCCTCCCCCCCAGTTAAATAAGGGTTAAGCCCCTGCAAACTAGTCAGATGAATGAGCATTGTAACTCTTCTGTTGTTTATACCAAATATGTTATGGTAGCATCCCGGGGGTGGGGTCACTCAACACATGATTTGCTACTCGTTCGCGTCCCCAAAAAGCGTCAAAAAGGGTTTGCTTTCAGCCTTCCGGCGGCGACACTTTCCTTAAAATAGGGGTGTTTTTTAAATTTCAATCACCATTTTCATCAAAATAGGGGTGTTTGAGTAAAAATTTCACGCTGTTTACGTCATTTAGGGTATTTTTTTTTTTTCAGTTAGATGTCGAATAGGGGTGCAAATTAGGGTCCATTTTCAGGGACTGGGGACACGCATGGATAGCACATTTGTCTTTGAGTGACCCCCCCCCCCTTAAAAGGCATACTTTTTCTTTGCACTCAGTTTGAATGACCTGAAGTGAATACTTTTTATGTCTTGCTTACTAGTCAATTTTCATGTTTTTTTTTTCTGATCCATCGAAATAGGTATACATCATACACTAACTGGATCACTTCCTTCTTGATCTATCAAAGAATCTTATTGTGCCTGAAGTCACACGATCAGGACAAATACTGTCAGGCAACATAAATGATTTTATTGCCAGATCTAGAATTGCAATTCAAAATTAATTATCTTTACATTGTACTGACCTAATGTTAGGTGAATTATGCTTGTATACTCATTGGAATAATTGGAAGCATTTTTAAATCAACAGCTCAGCCTCTATCAAAGAGGTGTTAACTGTTGATTATATATAAATACATGTATACATATGTACAGTGGTGGCCAAAATTATTAAAACACCTGAACCTGCACAAAGTCTATGGGAATTTAAATGCCCTATTTCATTTGCCGAAGTATGATAAAAGATATCTTTTGTGTGCCACTAGCTTTCATGACCGTTTAGCATAGGGTCTTACGTATATTTTGATACCAAATTTGTATAGTTTTGACCATCAAGTAATGCACAGCATTAAAAATCGTTGCGATATGCGCTTTTGGTTCCCCCATAGACTTGTGTATTAAACATCTACTCAAATGCCAAAAAAGTAAAATGCCATTACATGTGCCGATTGCTAAAAAAAGTGTTTGAGATATAAGTTTGAAACTATGCAGGATTATTTATTTTGATATACTTCAAATACATGCCAAGTTTCAGAAAATGACCAAAATAAGGTTAAGATTATCTTTTTTTATGAAATGAAGACTTTCCTTATAAATGAAATTTGTTTAGAGCAAATTTCATGAGCAATTCAAATATGTTGAAAAATTAAGGGTCAGAGGAAAGAAATACTAAAATAGGGGCTCCAGCCCTCACAAATAATTCAAAAAGCCCCCACATAATTTGTTACTACTTCACCCTTCCTTATCGTTAATGCCATTTTTTACATTATCATGAATTTTCCTTTGCGAAAAGGTATACTTTTGTAGGTAGAGACCTGATATATTTAACGTTATGACGCTTTAACCTTGATAGGAGTAAGATTTTTAGATTTTACAGTTAGTAGCTTAACACAAAAAAGGGCGAGTTCCAAACTCATGACTATGTTATTTAGTTTTTAAAGTATAATGATGACTTTCGTAGACATTCCAGTCATTTTATAGGTATTTAAATGGTCAACTGAATGAAAACAACTCAAATTATTTAAATTTACTTGGTGTTCTAATAATTTTGGCCACCACTGTAAATATATATATAAATATTTATCAGCGTATATTATTTGCATAATTGTTAAATGTATTTGCATTTTATTATTGATGTAAATTATGTACAATTTAACATTTATGTTGCGATGCATGATTGTTTTTTAATAAATACCATTTCGAATTGAATTGAATTAAATTCCAAAGCTAAAAGTGCTGTATGGAGAGTTCAATATATAACATGTTGGGGTAATGAGTCCAAAGTAATTGATTTCATTGTATGAATGAAATGGTGGCAGTGTTAGTAATATTTTGAGAGCAAATTATTTAGAAGGTTAAAATGTTTATGTGCACTTGACTGGCAATGATATGAGATTTTAGGGCAGTGGTCGCCACAAGTATTTCAGACAGTAATGGCATTTGTTGTTCAGTTAATTCCACATGCCACTGTTTATCTACCGCTTTAAATTGTTACTTATTTTCACTTCATTGTTCTTACATGTATTTCAATTGATCTGCACTGTATTTATCAACCCTATAGAGCCCAAGGAGGGCTCATTGTTCCCCTTTTCGTTCTGTTTTATGCCAAATATCGTTTGTGTTTCTATTGCAATCCAGCTGTATTCATGTGTTTTCACACTTACAGTGCATGTTTTCTTCTTTCTCCTGTATTTTTTCTACAAGAGATTAAACAAAAACAATCTTGTTGATAATTTCTTATACAACTCACAGACTTGAATTTAGATATTTCTTCAGTAGAAGTCAATTTTATGTCAAAGGTAGTTTTATTCAGATGAATTCTCCAAATCAAAGTGAAAGAAAGTGATCAAATTAGTTTACCCCGGTAGTGCTCAATCTTGATTGGTAAAGCAGAACAACAACACAATGAACCTGTTTACTGATTCAAATTGTAATATGGATTTTCTTTCCTGGGGACCTAATGGCAAGTTGCATGTATTCCATTATGCTGTTGTTAATGAATGAAATACAATACTAAGCATCAAGTCTGTGTATATTACTTGATGCTATGTCTGGAAATCATATAGCAAGCATTCTCATTGTCACGAACAACCTTGGTTTTTTTTGTGTTTTTTTAATTCAGAAAAATGAATATTTTAGTAAACAGGTTTGTTCAGTTGCATATGTGTCAGTATGTTTGTGCCTGATACAGTCCTTATTTGTAGGGTCTTGCACGCATGTAATATACTCCATATTTACTACAAGTGATAACTTTCTATTAATTCCCCACAATCTGTGTGTTTGAATGCACAGCCTCAAAAGGTCCTACATTTTGAATTTGGCATGTGGGGTACACAGACTCAGAGCAATGTGAAAGGAAAAAAATAGTACCCCTCAATTCACTGTATGTGAGGCAGTATGTTTGCAAAGGAAATAATTTAAGTGGTGTACTTGCAGTGTCTTACACTATACTTATAGTTTAGGGATATTCCTGATGACTCCAAACTAACTTTGCTTTCTTACATGTACATGTATTTCTATTGATTAACCCTAAAGAGCCCAAGGAGGGCCCACCTTGGCCTCCACACCATATCTTTGAAATTCATTTTTCCAACTTCATTTCATCAATCTTGGGAGAATTTACCTACTGTTTTATTCCAAACATATTTTGTCTTTTGATTCCAAACATATTTTGTCTTTCTATTGCAATGTAGTTGTAAAGGCTTTGTTCTCTTTTTTTTTCTTTTTTGTTTTGTTTTTTTGTCTCGCCTGCATAGCAGAGCGAGACTATAGGCGCCGCTTTTCCGACGGCGGCGATGATGGCGTCGGCGGCGTCAACAATGAAATCTTAACCAAGGTTAAGGTTTTGAAATGTCATCATAACTTAGGAAGTATATGGACCTAGTTCATGAAACTTGGACATAAGGGTAACCAACTATCACTGATCATCCTGCATCATTTTCATGTCATATGATAAAGGTCAAAGGTCATCTAGGGTCAATGAACTTTGGCCATGTTTGGGAAATCAGCATTGAAATCTTAACCAAGGTTAAGTTTTTGAAATGTCATCATAACTTCAGAAGTATGTGGACCTAGTTCATGAAACTTGGACATAAGGGTAACCAAGTATCACTGATCATCCTGCGTGAGTTTCAAAGTCACATGATCAAGGTCAAAGATCATTTAGGGTCAACAAACTTAGAATATGCACAATTTTTTTTGAAATTTCATCATAACTTAGGAAATATATGGACCTAGTTCATGAAACTTGGACATAAGGGTAACCAAGTATCACTGATCATCATGCGTGAGTTTCCAGGTCACATGATCAAGGTCAAAGGTCATTTAGGGTAAACGAACTTAGAATATGCACAAGTTTTTTTTTAAATGTCATCATAACTTAGGAAGTATATGGACCTAGTTCATGAAACTTGGACATAAGGGTAACCAAGTATCACTGATCATCCTGCATGAGTTTCCAGGCCACATGATCAAGGTCAAAGGTCATTTAGGGTCAATGAACTTAGAATATGCACAATTTTTTTTTTAAATGTCATCATAACTTTGAAAGTGTATGGACCTAGTTCATGAAACTTGGACGTAAGGGTAACCAAGTACCACTGATCATCCTGCACGAGTTTCCTGGTCACATGATCAAGGTCAAAGGTCATTTAGGGTCAACGAACTTAGAATATGCTCAAATTTTTTTGAAATTTCATCATAACTTAGGAAGTATATGGACCTAGTTCATGAAACTTGGACATAAGGGTAACCAAGTATCACTGATCATCATGCGTGAGTTTCCAGGTCACATGTTAAGGGTCAACAAACCTAGAATATGCACAAGTTTTTTTGAAATTTCATCATAACTTAGGAAGTATATGGACCTAGTTCATGAAGCTTTGACATAAGGGTAACTAAGTATCACTGATCATCATGCGTGAGTTTCCAGGTCACATGATCAAGGTCAAAGGTCATTTAGGGTCAACAAACTTAGAATATGCACAAGTTTTTTTGAAATGTCATCATAACTTAGGAAGTATATGGACCTAGTTCATGAAACATGGACAGAAGGGTAAACAAGTACCACTGATCATCCTGCCCGAGTTTCCTGGTCACATGATCTAGGTCAAAGGTCATCTAGGGATGTCCTTTGACCTTAGACCAAAGTTAATTTTTTTTTACTTTAAAAGTATAAGGGCCTATTTCATGAAACTTGGACAGAAGACTACTAAGTATTGCTGTTAATTTTGTATGAGTGGCAGGTCACATGGTCAGCGTCAAAGATCATTTAGTGTTAATGAACTTTGACCATCAAAGTCAGCACTGCTGCTATATTGAATTGCGTAATGCAGGCGAGACTGCCAGAGGCGTTCCACTTGTTTAAATTTTAATGCCTCCGCCCCAGAGGGTTCAGGATGCCTAATGTTTTGGGGTTGTTTGTAGTCTTTTTTTTTCATGCACTGAATCACATTATCATTGTTAATTCATGAAATATGAAAACCCACTTTTAAAATTTAAACTATCAACAATTTTGCAGTTGCACTTGCTTGCCAGACAATTATGTCATAAAATGTTGATCTGTTGAGATGTATAAGTAATGTATACAATCTGGACTGAATAAGCTTAAATTTTCGCACACAGATATTCTTATGATTTTTGTTTTTGTTTTCTTTCTGATTTAGATATTCGCAAGGTGTTACATGCAAATGCTTTCATTACAAAAATAGACAAGAGGTTGTGACCCACAAAACAAAATTCATGAAAATAAAATCCTCTAAAAATTTCAGCTCCTCCAGTATGAGAGCATATAAAGCATTTTTTTTTAATTAATTAATTATTAGATAAGTATCATTTGTTAACTCTTGATCTATTGAAGTGTTGATAGGGCATAAATTTATGTGATCCTGAAACTTATATATAAATGTGATATATGCACTGGGTGACCCCAAAAGAAAGGAACCACTATTAACTTTAATTTCAGCGTGATTAATGATATAAAGCACTAATTGTTCTGTCGTTACTTCGTAAGAAAATATCCTTTCAGATAATATGAAACCAAAATAAACCATTTTTAGCCTCACGTTTAAAAGTTTGTGAATGAGTGACTCGAAACGAATGATCTTGGTGTCATATTATAGGGAAACAAATGATCTTTTAAATGATTTTAGCAATTACCCCTTTATATCATTTATCGCGCTGATATAAAAGATTATAATGGTTCCATTCTTTTTGGGCCACTCGGCATATATATTATATATTGCAAGATCTATAATTTAGTTCAAGATCAATTACCTCAACATTTTCTTGGTATGTTCATACATTTGATTAGGGGTTCAAGATGGAAATCTACATATTTTTTTGTGGTTTTCTTGTTTTAAGGCAAAAGTTTATACCCTGTGTATTTGTGTTTTAGTTCACATTTTCTTCTTTTTTCCTGTATTTTTTGTACAAGAGAAAAAAAATTACATGTTCACCAACAACTCAAAGACTTGAATGTTGTTATTTCTTCAGTAGAAGTCAATTTTTGTCAAAAGCAGTTTTATTCAGATGATTACTCCAAATTGAAGTGAAAGAAAGTGATCAACTTGATTTAGTGCTCTAGAGTGAAATTGTAGCCTGGTTGGTATGCAGAAAAACTACAGGAAAACTAAATGCACACAATGAACCTGCTTACTGAATGATTCAGATTTTAATATGGATATTTCTTTCTTGGGGACCCAGTGACATGTTGCATGATGAATGAAATACAATACTAGGCATCCTAGCTGTGTATATTACTTGATAAAATGTTTGGAAATCATATAGCAAGCATTCGGAATGTCCAGAACGACCTTTGGAGGGAAACAATGTTGGAAGAAAAAAAATAAATGAAAATGAATTCCGTTAGTAAACAGGTTTGTTCAGTTACATTATGTGTCAGTATGTTTGTACCTGATAAAGTCCTTATTTGCAGGGTCTTGTACCTTATACTATACCCAATATTTAATTTCCCACAATCTGTTGTATTTATAGCCTCAAAGTCCTACTTTTTGAATTTGGCATGTGGGGTACACAGAACAATTTTGAGGGGGAAAAAATAGTACCCCTCAATTCAATGTATGTGAGGCAATGAGGGTGCGTGTGCATGTCCCTATTGGGTCCTGGATTTGGACCCCATATACAGGGGCCCACAGAGTATATGAGAAATTGACATGAAATGCCCCACAAGGCAGTTCCCTGTAAGGACACAAATGTCGGTATGTGTGTGTGTATGTGCGTGTTTGCAAAAACTATTCTCTTTGGATCTGTTGAATGGAAAACCAAGTATTAACAACAACTAGGGGGATTTATGTGTGTGTGTGTGTGTGTGTGTGTGTGTATCTATACAACATAAACCTATGTGAAGACAGGTCTGCGCCCTTGAATTATACTATTTGATTCGCCCAGGACTCGGTCGAGTCCCATCATCTGAATCCGAGTCCAAGCCAAGGCCAGGACCAGCAAGATCGGTCTCGAGTCTGTGTCCAAGACCGAGTCTGGTCTCTAGTCCTCCAACACTGCCACTAACTAGTATAGTGGACACGTATATAATTGTGTGGACCAATGTCCTCACAATGATATACGTCTCCATTAACTAGTACGGTATATATTAGTGTGGACACGTATATAATTGTGTGGACCAATGTCCCCACAATTATATACGTCTCCACTAACTAGTATATATTAGTGTGGACACGTATATAATTGTGTGGACCAATGTCCCCACAATTATATACGTCTCCACTAACTAGTATATATTAGTGTGGACACGTATATAATTGTGTGGACCAACGTCCTCACAATACGGTAATAAACGTCTCCACTATCTATATTAAACTACATTCACATTGGAGAATTGCGGACAGATGCGGACTGTTGCGTTACAAGGAAATCGATAGAATTAACGAAGCATGCCACCAAGCCTCGCTCCAAGCTTGACCTCTGATTTCAATAGGCTAGCAGATTAAGAGGGATTAATTTTTTTGCGTTTCTAAATTGCGCACAGTTGCGTACAGCTGCGTACAGTTGCGTTCCAATCTGCAGACGGTTGCGTACAATTGCGCACAGTTGCGTTCAATGAGCCAACGCAACAGTACGCATTTGTACGCAACTCCAATGTGAATCTACCTTTAGTGTGGACAAGTATATAATTGTGTGGACCAACGTCCCCACAATTATATATGTGACCAAACATATATAGTATAATTGTGAGGACCAATTACATCCCCAAAGTTATATATGTGACCAATCGTATATAGTATTGTGTGGACACATATATAATTATGTGGACCAATGTCTCCCTACCCAGGTGTATTGTGTGGACCAACGTCCCCACAATTATATATGTGACCAAACATATATAGTATAATTGTGAGGACCAATTACGTCCCCAAAATTATATATGTGACCAATCGTATATAGTATTTTGTGGACCAATGTCCCCACAATTATATATGTGACCAAACATATATAGTATAATTGTGAGGACCAATTACGTCCCCAAAATTATATATGTGACCAATCGTATATAGTATTGTGTGGACCAATGTCCCCACAATTATATATGTGACCAAACATATATAGTATAATTGTGAGGACCATTTACATCCCCAAAATTATATATGTGACCAATCGTATATAGTATTGTGTGGACACATTATATATAATTATGTGGACCAATGGCTCCCTATCCAGGTGTAATATTTTGTTCTTGTTTTTTTTTTCTTTTCCGTATATTTTAGATATATTATTATATATAGTTAGAGGGTAGTTATTGTCACCTTTTTCCAAAAAAATAAAAATTCTACGACAACCGCATGTTCATGTGCGCACAAAACAGTATATAGTATAATTGTGAGGACCAATTACGTCACCAAAATTATATATGTGACCAATCGTATATAGTATTGTGTGGACCAATGTCCCCACAATTATATATGTGACCAAACATATATAGTATAATTGTGAGGACCAATTACGTCCCCACAATTATATCTGTGACCAAACATATATAGTATAATTGTGAGGACCAATTACGTCCCCAAAATTATATATGTGACCAATCGTATAGAGTATTATGTGGACCAACGTCCCCACAATTATATATATGACCAAACGTATATAGTATAATTGTGAGGACCAATTACGTCCCCAAAATTATATATGTGACCAATCGTATATAGTATTGTGTGGACACATTATATATAATTATGTGGACCAATGTCTCCCTATCCAGGTGTATTGTGTGGACCAACGTCCCCACAATTATATATGTGACCAAACATATATAGTATAATTGTGAGGACCAATTACGTCCCCAAAATTATATATGTGACCAATCGTATATAGTATTGTGTGGACCAATGTCCCCACAATTATATATGTGACCAAACATATATAGTATAATTGTGAGGACCAATTACGTCCCCAAAATTATATATGTGACCAATCGTATATAGTATTGTGTGGACCAATGTCCCCACAATTATATTTGTGACCAAACATATATAGTATAATTGTGAGGACCAATTACGTCCCCAAAATTATATATGTGACCAATCGTATATAGTATTGTGTGGACCAACGTCCCCACAATTATATATGTGACCAAACATATATAGTATAATTGTGAGGACCAATTACGTCCCCAAAATTATATATGTGACCAATCGTATATAGTATTGTGTGGACCAATGTCCCCACAATTATATATGTGACCAAACATATATAGTATAATTGTGAGGACCAATTACGTCCCCAAAATTATATATGTGACCAATCGTATATAGTATTGTGTGGACCAATGTCCCCACAATTATATATGTGACCAAACATATATAGTATAATTGTGAGGACCATTTACATCCCCAAAATTATATATGTGACCAATCGTATATAGTATTGTGTGGACACATTATATATAATTATGTGGACCAATGGCTCCCTATCCAGGTGTAATATTTTGTTCTTGTTTTTTTTTCTTTTCCGTATATTTTAGATATATTATTATATATAGTTAGAGGGTAGTTATTGTCACCTTTTTCCAAAAAATAAAAATTCTACGACAACCGCATGTTCATGTGCGCACAAAACAGTATATAGTATAATTGTGAGGACCAATTACGTCACCAAAATTATATATGTGACCAATCGTATATAGTATTGTGTGGACCAACGTCCCCACAATTATATATGTGACCAAACATATATAGTATAATTGTGAGGACCAATTACGTCCCCACAATTATATCTGTGACCAAACATATATAGTATAATTGTGAGGACCAATTACGTCCCCAAAATTATATATGTGACCAATCGTATAGAGTATTATGTGGACCAACGTCCCCACAATTATATATATGACCAAACGTATATAGTATAATTGTGAGGACCAATTACGTCCCCAAAATTATATATGTGACCAATCGTATATAGTATTGTGTGGACACATTATATATAATTATGTGGACCAATGTCTCCCTATCCAGGTGTATTGTGTGGACCAACGTCCCCACAATTATATATGTGACCAAACATATATAGTATAATTGTGAGGACCAATTACGTCCCCAAAATTATATATGTGACCAATCGTATATAGTATTGTGTGGACCAACGTCCCCACAATTATATATGTGACCAAACATATATAGTATAATTGTGAGGACCAATTACGTCCCCAAAATTATATATGTGACCAATCGTATATAGTATTGTGTGGACCAATGTCCCCACAATTATATATGTGACCAAACATATATAGTATAATTGTGAGGACCAATTACGTCCCCAAAATTATATATGTGACCAATCGTATATAGTATTGTGTGGACACATTATATATAATTATGTGGACCAATGTCTCCCTATCCAGGTGTAATATTTTGTTCTTGTTTTTTTTTTCTTTTCCGTATATTTTAGATATATTATTATATATAGTTAGAGGGTAGTTATTGTCACCTTTTTCCAAAAAAATAAAAATTCTACGACAACCGCATGTTCATGTTCGCACAAAACAGTATATATGTAATGTCCACATAGGAACAGTCGTATGTGTATATATATATATATACATGTATATATATATATACATGTATATAGTATAATAGGGAGAGCGAGTTGCTTAGATGTTTAGTTGTGCAGACTTACGGCCCAAAGTTCATCAGCAACTAAATCAAGCTTAATGTTAACTTAAAGCACAGCGTAAAGAGAACAATAACTCTAATGCAGTCACGCAAACAAACAAAAGACACAAAGGAAGATAAAATGACGACAGTGAACAAAATAATAACAACAGAAGCGCTATCAATGTCAAAAGTTAGATCTATGCCGATACAAAATAATAATAACCTTTTGGCAGATGAGTTCAATGAATACTTTGTTCATATTGGAAAGAAACTTGCGGCCGGATTTAATTTTTTTTTTTTTTTTTTTAAAAAAACAAGTGCACACCTAGTTACCAACAATGCATACAGCATTTCCATTTATTTGAAAGCAGTATAAAAGAGCATCGCAGATTAAATGCCTTGCTCATGGGCATAGGTGCCACGGCCAGGATCGAACCCCGGACTTTCCATGTATAGCCAGGCGCCTTAGACCACTCGGCCACGGCACCTCCAACAATGATGATGAAATGGATCATTCGATATTTGATGACGATCCTGAAAATCTAGGGGATAACTTTACATTTGAACCAATGAGCATAGCGTTTGTGAAAAAGGATACAAGAGCTATGAAATCGGATAAAGCTACAGGAATCAATGGAATATCCCCCAGGCTTCTAAAATTTGCATGTCCCATTATTGCGAAATCACTGACATTACTTACAAACATTTCCTGATAAATAGAAAATAGCAAAAGTTTCTCCAGTTTGTAAGAGTGGTGATCAAGAAGACATCGGAAACTACAGACCTATATCCGTCCCCCCCCCCCGGATCCGTCCTTCCCGTTATATCCAAAATATTAGAAAGGGCAGTTCATAATCAACTCTACAAATTTCTCCAAAGAAAGAAAATATTGTTACGAAAGCAATTTGGTTTAAGACTGTATCATTCAACCCAAGCTGCACTGATACATGTTACTGATCACATTCTTAGAGGTATAAACGACGGTTTCGCACTGGAGCAATTTTGGTTGATCTGAAAGGGCATTTGACACAATTGACCATCATATACTATTAGAAAAATTATGTCATATACTGGTGTCAAAGGTCGCGAGATACAGTGGTTCAGATCGTATTTAGAAAAGAGAGCACAATAGATGATCGTATGTCTTTTCTTGCCCCAGTTACCATTGGAGTGCATCAAGGCTCAATATTATGGCCGTTAATGTTTGTACATAATGGTTAGTCGCGTGCATTTGAGTGTCCGAAAGTCCACACACAAAGCTTCAACACAGGGAACAGTGGTTTTCATGGACGTGATATTGCAGAAATTCGGGTATATCTTTATAATTATTAATAATCTCACACCAGATTGATAATAGTGTGAAAATTGTATCCAATTCCATTAATTTGATGTAAACATAATTACAATTAATTCACTATTTACGTCTCGCTGCTCATTTGAAAGTGTCCATGTTCAGAACTCTTGCTATGGCAAACGGTCTGAAATCACCCATATTTTCGAGACCGTGGCACCTTTGTTTTCCGAGTGGAATATACCTAAGGGTCAAAGAGGTCGAGATTGATTGTCATCTCAATGCTAAATAGATTATCTACAGTTTGATGTATATTAAGCGCTTTATAAATGTTGATTATTATTATTATTATATTTTATGACTGGTATAATGGTTACATCTCATTTTCCCCAAAACTTTGAGATCGAGCAGGCAGAACATGGCATATTTCTGTGTACAATGTGACGTGACTAACGTATGATAGTTTCCGCTTCTAGACCCTTTTCATTTGAAACAATTAATAGTCTAAATAGACTGAATTAAATAATTTAATGTTGAAAGTAAAAATGTTCTTCCACTATAAAACTTTGCCTACTAATATTTATAATATAGCTACAGTTTGAGGAAGCAGATATCGAGTCCGGAATTGATTTTTATTTGCAATAGGGTCTGCGTAAGTATACTATACACTCTTAAAACAAATCAGTCAAATTGACTAGACTAGTAGTCAGCTGGGAGTAACTGATATGGCAATCACTGATATTCACATTTCTGACATATATTCTAGTCAGAAATAACTCTGTTCTAGTAACATATGACTAGAAAATAGTCAAATATGACTAGAATAACAGTTGCACCCAGCTGACCATATTACCTAGTCATTTTTGACTGATTTGTTTTTAGAGCGTATACTAGCAGGCTAGCAAACCAAATGAGCGATGACCGAAACTAACCATTATGATTTACATCAATAGTCTTCCATTGGCTTTTACTGATTTCGAATGCAAAGTACATATGCATGCTGATGATACCGTCTTGCTTTTTAGTACAAACTATGTTGATGAATTACAACATGATATGCGAGTTGGTCTACATATAGCGGGAAAATGGTTTACCAATAACAAGCTGAAACAAAGTTGATGTTACTAGGCACTCATTAAACATAAAGGAAAATCATAGTGAACACTTTCACAAATAAAGTCATGGTAAATATAAGGTGATACAGTCTAAAAAGACTGGGGGGCTCATTCAGCCCCCCCCCCCCCTCGACACTTTTCGCGATAAATCCGCCACGCGAAATTTTTTTACTGCGTCGCTCGCTGACTTTTTACTTTCAAGTCTCGCGCAACTTTTGAGACCAAAATTGTGACCCCGGGGTACGCGGTTTCAAAATTACGCAGCATTTCGTAAGTGCATGCAGACCCAAAATTACTCAAAAACGTGAATTTGTGTACAAATTTAATGCAAATAGTGTGCTTAACCAAAATTCATAAATGTATCATTATTTTCCCTTTTACTGCTTAAAATCAATTAATTTTATCTTGTTTATGGTCAAAATAAAGTCCCAGAAATTTCCATTGAAAAAACAATTAAAAACAAAAAGTCGAAAAATAAAGAAATACATAAGAAATTTAGAAAACAATATAATACATAAGAAAATAAATGTGATTTTGAAATTCTTTTAAAATCAATTTGAACAGATGCCTATCTAGCCTATGTGAAACAAAAATTAGCATTTCAGGGGCATTATTTTAGAGCAAACTTATTATTTTACGCATAAATTAGCATAATTAATGAGACATGAGATTTTTTGCAGAATTTGATGTTATAGTTTTGTAGATAATGCCATGGGTGACGCGTGTGCCAATTTTCGTTGCGATCGCGCGATCGACTGCCGAGATCATAAGGGGGGCTGAATCAGCCCCCCCCCCCCCCCGTCTTCTTAGGCGTCGAAATAGCCCAGTCTATTTAGGGTTAAATGAATTGTATAGTAGGCCCAATCCTCTTACTAGTATTTCAGAGAGTAGTTTTGAATAAAGTATGATATAAAAAAAAAGATAAGACTAACCTGTCCTTCTGCAACATTTTGGTCCCTGACATTGACCCACAAAACGGGCAGGCGATTTCTAGGTGCTGACACAGGAATGATTGGTGTACAGACAACACGTTTGCCAATAAATATCCGTCGTATTTTAGCAACAATCCAATATTCTGAGAAGTGGTTGACGTAGATGTCCAGATCGCGATCTCTCACAACACATCTCACGTTACTCGTGCTGGCACAAAGAATTGCAGTAAACTTTGTAGAATCTGTATTAATTTTTTTTAAGTGTGTCAACCACGAAGCAAAAAGATAGCAAAAGATATGTGCTGTTAAAAGGGGTCCAAACGTCCTGAATATATTTCAGTGGCCTTCTTCCAACGCCTTATCGAAAGCAGGAAACAAGAGTCACAGATGAAATAAAAGTGGAAAATTATTAATCTTTACGGAATACAAAGATTAAAGTTTCATTCTTTTAAAAATATTTTTACGTTTTTATACAAAATGTGGAATACTCAAATTCGCGAGCCTCGGAAATTCTTTTTTAGTTTTGATGCTTTTGTTTATTTTTGTTTGGTTTTTGTTCTTCTTAACGCGAAGATTCTATGACGTCATCTAACGTGGAAGAAGTTGTGATTACATGCGTTTGATGCGACATAAAAAAAATGTTAATATAAATTATGCAGATAAAATATTTAATTCAAAATAACATGATTTGTATAGAATTTTTGTAAATTCCTAGTGTTTAATTTGACGGAAACCTGCAGCTCTATGCCATATTTGTGTTTTCCCTCTCTTTTGGTCACAATTTCTATGTCAGCCTAATATCTTACAATCTAAATGCAGATATACACGGAGAGAGTATTTGACGACTAACCAGCAAGTAAGCTGACCAAAAAATGTTGTGCGGATTTGGTTTTGATATATGTTTTCTGTTCAAATTGTTTTATCTGTTTAAATTGTTAAATTCCTAGTCAAAAAGACCCCCAAAATAATATGTCCTATGCTATGTACAAACAAAAGCAATCAGCACTCAACCCACATAAGATGTCGTCACGGTTCAGGCCAGTGAAAAGCGCAAGAAGCTTACTTTCGAGGCTTGCAATAAATGGGTGATCATGGTAAATAGCCCATATGAATAACGATTTCCTCATCTCTTTAGTTTAGTTTTGAGTTTCATTCCGCTCACCCTGTTCTGCGACTTATGTCATATTCTACTCTTTCATATATTTCTGTTTCTGTTTGTGGTAACTCCCGTAGGAACTCGGAAGGACAGCATTTTTTTTGCTGGTAAACGCCAAGCTGGCACATAACCAATTACCTATGAAACGTTTTACGTCTAGGTTAATCAGTCATAGTGGCTGACGTTATAGACGACAGATATCACTCTCGGGCCTTTTTATCAAAGTGAAGACAATGGCAGAGTTGGGATTCGAACTCACAACCTTGCGATTATGAGTCCAATGCTCTAACCACTGGACCACACGACCATATCAAATGGTGTTTAGCTGTTTTGGTCATCAATATGAACTAGAACTTTAAAATAAAAAATATATATATATTTTCTGCAATAGTTTTACTCCATTTTTCAGAAATGTGAACGGGGAAAATCTCGGTGGAAGGGAAACGGCAAAATAGAAATCGGAAGAGTACCGTTGTTGCGATAATGGATGTAGACTTCTGCATCCTTTGGCTTTGAGAATGCACCGCAATGGGGCATCGTTACTTTCACAGGACTGTCAAAGATTGCATCAGAAGGCGACATCTTCAGTCCAACCGCAATGACGGCTTCTGTCTCCTTCAGCTCTAGCTCAGGTGGGACGTCTTCAATCACTTCCACGGTGATGTCCTTTGCGCGGTAAATTTCATATTTCGAAATCCTGACCGTAATGCCATGCTTTTCCAGTTGGATCAGGTCATCTTGTTCATCATCAGTATGATCCTGTTCTCTTTCTGTGGTTTGATGTTGAGTTTCATTCCTCTCGCTCTGCTCCTTCTTATCTTCAGAGTTTGGATCATCCTGGGGTGTCGTGAAATGCTCTGATATCGCTCCAGTAGACATTCTTGATTCCAGTGGGCTTTCTGTAGATGCTAGTGTATGTGTCAAGAAGTGTGAATAAAAACGATCATGCATAATGAGCCTTATTCAGAGAATGACAAAATAATGACCTTTAACGAACACGTGCTCAAAACTTTATAGTTGCAGATAAACTTTGGAAGCCCATTACCCGGCCCGCACACACACAGAGACCCACCTACACACGCATACAGACATTTCATTTTGTCTGGCTTATCAAGTTCATGAATATGGATACATGAAAATAAAAATAGTAATTATAATAAAAACAATAATAATAATAAACAAATGAATAAATAAATGAATGGATAAATATAACAATAATTATAATAGTAAAAAAAATATCAGCAAAAATAAAGGGTATAACAACTTTTAATTAGCTCTTGTGAACTCAAAGCGGTACCATTGAGCCATCATTTTCGTAAGTGATCTTTTCCGTGCATCTAAAAATGCTCTTACCTTGATTATAATGAGCCTTTTCAGAAAAATTTGTTCTGAAAGTAAATGAAACGTGACTATAGTAAAAAAAAATATTTACAAAGTATCAAGACATAACACTGGCACGAACTGATTCATAGATTTTACTCTGTTAGAAGGCAGTTACATCCAAAGATGAAAGATATGTAAATAAGAAAATAGAGATAAGACATCAAAGAACCATGTAATAGTCACGAGATCTTGTAATATCACCATTCACAAAGTATGCAGTCAATATAAGAGCTATGATTGTTTTTCTTATTGTTTAATCAGTACTCTAAACTTTTGAACTGTCAAGATAAAACTAGGGATTCGAATGTTATTATACATTTAATGTTTAACATATTTTTTCCATTCATTGGAATAATTCTCCAAAATCTACTAGAGAATCGATTAATTAGAAAAAAAAGTGTGCATAGTAAGACAACAGAAGCTGAAAGGTTTACTGATGAAGAAAATACCTCGACAAGATCATCTGTTTCACCGTTTCATCCTTGGCATAGTGGAGTGGTAGTTTGCCTGAGTTATCTTCCGTATCTGTCTCTGCTCCATTGTCCGGGGGATAGAACACCAAAGCCTTCTCCGGTGATAGGTTTCCATAGTATAACTCTTCTGAAATCTGAATAAAACAAAACCAGTAAACTAATCTTACAGCCGTGGATGGGGTGATGATCGACCCCCCCCCCCCCCCGTGGGGGTTCAAATGCAGTCGTGAATAAAACAAGAAATAGACACAAATGAAACCCATAAAAGAGATTAAATTAATTTTCAATATTATCTTGTTATCTTGGATTGGTCAAGATCAGTGACTTTAGCTTTGCAATGACTAGCACAAAAACATCGTATATCTCGTGCTATAATATGTTACACCGTACACAGAACACCTGGAAATCAGTTTGGAATGCTAAAATACAGAGATTTGACCTAAATCTCCTTCATATGAGAGCAATCCTTCTTTTTAAGTTGCTTTTAAAGTATGTCCTGATCGAAATCCGATTCATTTCGGCATGAAAACCTTTCTTTGCTTGTTAACAATCTAACAACCACCCCTAAAAATTATCCCTTTGCCCCTGTTAATTGTCCTCATACTTGCATTAAAATGCCTATTTACTGACTCAGCACATATCAATAATAACGTTATTTAAAAAAAAAAGAGATTCAAACGTTTGGGATTACTCGAATCGTAATTCTGCAATGTGTCGAATTTCGATTTGTTTGGCGCAAGCAAGACAGTTTCAGGGGCGGATCAAAGGATGGGGGCCCCTGAGTTTTAAAACGTCAATATTGCTATTGCCCCACCCGCCTATGCTCCCCTTTAATTTTTGCCCTGAGAATTACACCACATTGAATTCTATAAGCTAAAAACTAATTACCTCGGTATTCGAAGTGGCATTGAGAGGCCTTGCAGTGTTGACCAAGGGAATTACCACGTATAAGACTCCCTGCTCATGAAGTATATGGACAATTGCACCTTCAGCCATAAGAAATTGAACGACATCAATATGATTTTTGGAAATAGCAAAGTCTAAAGAAGTCCAACCGTTTTCATTCTTCGAGTTCACTTCGGCTCCTTGACTGATTAGATATTTGGTGACCTCAAGACGACCATTATAAGCAGCAATATGTAATGCAGTTACACCATTGTTATTTCCTCTCTTCACCTCAGCCCCTTGACTAATCAGGTACTTAATGACATCAAGATGATCATTATGAGCAGCCAAGTGTAATGAAGTCCTACCATTGATATCTCCTTTATTCACATCAGCCCCTTCACTGATCAGATATTTGGTAACGTCAAGATGACCATTCTGAGCAGCAATGTGCAATGCAGTCGCACCAATGTTGTTTTCCGTTATCACCTCAGCCCCTTGCCCAATCAAACATTTGCTGACATCAATATTACCATTGTAAGCAGCTCTGTGTAGTGCATTCAAACCATCGTCATCTCCTTTATTCACCTCAGCCCCTTGACTGATCAGATATTTGGTGATGTCAATATGACCATTCTCAGCAGCAACATGTATTGCAGTCACATCGTTGTCATTTCCTTTATTCACCTCAGCCCCTTGACTGATAAGACATTTGATGACCTCAAGATGACCATTCTTAGCAGCAATGTGTAATGCAGTCCTACCATCGTTATCTCTTTTATTCACCCCAGCCCCTTGACAGATAAGGTATATGATGACATCAAGGTGACCGTTCTGAGCAGCAATGTGTAATGCAGTCGCATCAACGTTGTTTCCCTTTTTCACCTCAGCCCCTTGACTAATCAGGTATTTAATGACTTCAAGATGACCATCATGAGCAGCCAAGTGTAATGCAGTCCAACCATTTCTATCTCCTCTATTCACTTCGGCCCCTTGACTGATTAGAAAAATGATGACATCAAGATGACCATTCTTAGCAGCCCTGTGTAATGCAGTCCAACAATTGTTATCTCCTTTATTCACTTCAGCCCCTTGTCTGATCAGATATTTGGTTACATCAAGATGACTGAAGCTAGCAGTAATGTGTAATGCAGTCAAACCATTGTCATCTCCTTGTTTAACCTCAGCCCCTTGACTGATCAAATATTTTATGACATCAAGACGACCAAAGAAAGCAGTAGTGTGTAATGCTGTCGCGCCATTGTTATCTCTTTTATTCACCCTAGCCCCCTGACTGATCAGATATTCGACAACATCAATATGACCATTCTTAGCAGCCCTGTGTATTGCACTCACACCATTTCTATCTCCTTTATTCACCCTAGCCCCTTGACTGATCAGATATCTGATGACATCAAGATGACCATTCTCAGCAGCAGTGTGCAATGCAGTCACACCATTATTTTCTCTTTTTACCTCAGCCCCTTGACTGATCAGATATTTGGTGATGTCAAGATGACCATTCTCAGCAGCAATGTATAATGCAGTCACATCGTTTTCATTTCCTTTATTCACCTCAGCCCCTTCACTAATCAGATATTTGACGACATCAAGATGGCCACTGTAAGCAGCACTGTGTAATACACTCGAACCATAGTTAGCTCCTTTATTCACCTCAGCCCCTTGACTGATCAGATATGTGGTAACGTCAAGATGACCATTCTGAGCAGCAATGTGTAGTGCCGTCGCACCAATGTTGTTTTCCCTTTTCACCTCAGCCCCTTGACTGATCAGATATTTGATGACATCAAGATGATCATTCTGAGCAGCAATGTGTAATGCAGTCCAACATTTGTTATCTCCTTTATTCACCTCAGCCCCTTGACTGATCAGATATTTGATGACATCAAGATGATCATTCTGAGCAGCAATGTGTAATGCAGTCCAACATTTGTTATCTCCTTTATTCACTTCAGCCCCTTGACTGATCAGATATTTGATGACATCCAAATGACCAAAGAAAGCAGTAATGTGTAATGCAGTCACACCATCATTATCTTCTTTATTCACTTCAGCCCCTTGACTGATCAAATATTTCACGACATCAAGATGACCATTCAGAACGGCAAAGTGTAATACAGTCATACCATCGTTATATCCTTTATTCACTTCAGCCCCATTACTGATCAGATATTTGGTGATCTCAAGATAGCCATTCTTAGCAGCAATTTGTAATATAGTCACGTCTTTGTCATTTCCTTTATTCACGTCAGCTCCTTGACTGATAAGATATTTGATGACATCAAGATGACTATTCTGGGCAGCAATTTGTATTGCAGTCCAATCATTTTTATCTCCTTTCTTCACATCTGCTCCTTGACTGATAAGATATTTGATGATATCAAGATGACCATTCTCAGCAGCAACGTGCAACGCAGTCCAACAATTGTTGTCTTCGTTATTCACTTCAGCTCCTTGACTGATCAGGCACTTGGTGACATCAATATGACCATTACTTGCAGCAAAGTGTAATGCAGTCACACCATTGTTATCTCCTTTGTTCACCTTGGCTTCCTGGTGGATTAAATATCTGGTGACATCAAGATGACCATTCATTGCAGCAACGTGTAATGCAGTCGAACCATTGTCATTTCCTTTATTCACATCAGCCCCTTGACCGATCAGATATTTGGTGACATCAAGATGACCATTGTAAGCAGCAGTGTGTAATGCAGTCACACCATTGTTGTCTCCTTTGTTCACCTTCGCTCCATGATGGATAAGATATCTGATGACATCAAGATGGCCATATATAACAGCCGTATGTATTGCAGTGGCTCCAGTATCGCCTTCCCCGTTCACCTCAGCCCCTTGACTAATCAGATATTTGATAGCATCAAGATGACCAAAGAAAGCGGCAAAGTGCAAAGCAGTCAATCCTTTAACAGACTTTCTAATATCAGCCCCTTGATCGATGAGAAATTTCAACAGCTCCACTCTGCCGGTCTTTGCTGCGATCACTAACGGCGTCCAGCTAGCTTCAGCATCATCCCGGGCGTCACCCTGATTCACGTTCGCCCCTTGACTGACTAGGTTTCGTACTTCATCAAGGTGACCATTTCTTAAAGACGTTAGTAATGGAGAGAAGTTCTCAGTATCTTCTTCAACCATACTTGCTCTAAGATTATCGAGATATTTGGCCGCCTTAGACATTCCTTGTGGAACATCTAGATAATGTGGTTTGACCACAAAGACTTCCCTTTTCCACATTAGAACCATGGTGTCGAACTTTTCTATATATTAATAGGCCTATGTAATTAGGGTCAACACCCTCTGGAGGCTATATTTCACTCGTTTTACATAACTTCTTGATATTCATCCTGGTTAAGGTCTTCTATTCCATGATCAATTACCCTAATACCCTTTGCAATTTCCATGTACACATGTCAATGTAGTAATTCGCGGATTGTTGAAATTTGTTTGATATACATGACGAAAATCTCTCGTTTGAGGGCTGTATACCCCATTTTTCCTTATCAACAAATATCTTCTCCCAGTAATACAAATCCTATTGCCCTCAAGAGATTAAATTTAAGTATAGAAACACCTGTTTCTTGACCTCGGTCCGCGAAGATAATTCACCCCAGCATCTACGGTCACAGCAGGGGGCCACACACGATGGATTGCAATGTGTGTAGTTCCGGCGAGCGCATGGCCATGGATGTATACACGCGTTGATAGAAAGTTTTTTCTTTCTTTCTTTCTTTCCTTCCTTCTTTCTTTCTTTCTTTCTTTCTTTCTCTCTCTCCCTTCCTTCCTTTCTTTTTTCTTTCTTTCTTTCTCTCTCTCTTCCTTCCTTTCTTTCTTTCTTTCTTTCTTCCTTCCTTTCTTTCCTTCTTTCTCTCTGTCTGGCTGTCTAATTCTTTTCTTTCTAGACTTATTTTCTTCCTTCCTTTCTTTCCTTCTTTCTCTCTGTCTGGCTGTCTAATTCTTTTCTTTCTAGACTTATTTTCTTCATCCACCCCCTTTTGATCTACACCTCTAAAGAACGTGCATTTGCCAATCATATCTGTAGTAAGGCCTATGAATGTCCTTTTCTCAAAGCTGAGGTGTAGGCCTATACATAGAACATTAAAATACAAAGACCAGCATTATGAATCACAATGTTTGGATAGCATTTCAATGTTCTATACATATCTATTCAGAACGTTTTCTAATTCACATGCGTTATTAGCAGGTGATCTTCTTTATCTCCCATTATCGTTCTTATTTTGTAGGCCTATAGCCTGTGTATACGGTAAACCTCCCTCTGAAATACCTTTCTTGGTTTCATGTTTTCTTTCAGATTTGTTTCCACCAAGGCGTGCCGGAACACTTTCAGTTTTTTTTTTTTTTTTGGGGGGGGGCAAAATCCCGAAGGGGGCACAATATTTTTGAAAGCGTGAGATACGGAAGCGATCGAGCGGGAGAGGGTGTGGTTGAGGGTGTAAAAATTGAGTGTAAAAGTTGCGTTTCTAAGAGCATTCAAAAATAAATTTCTTGAGAATTAAACAGTCTTGGGGTTCTTTTTGATCCTGTTTCCTCCCTTCTGACCCAGACTGGTGTTTCTTCATGATCAGGGTCGCAGTTCCAGCAAATTACGAGCCTTATTGCAAACTCTATTGTTTTAAACCAATGTAATATAGGCCTTTTAAAGACTTTAAGATGACAAACATGACCGTATGCATCCGGGGGCCACCGATCGAGAGGGCAAAATTCACCCAAAGTGTGCACGAAATCTTTCAATTTTATTCTAGAAAATGCAAAAGCTCCCCCATCACCATGGGCGGAAATCCCAGGGGGACAGGGGGGACGCGTCCCCCTACCATTTTGGAAAGGGGTACATAATATCAAATGTCCCCCTACTATTTGTGCTCTTTTATTATGGAAAAAATACATAATTTCAAATCGAAATTATATCCTCGAATTTCGAAATATATATAAACAGATAGTTTTTGTTAAGAACTTGGTTAGGAAAAGAAAAGGCATACCGGCCCAACTATTCTCCAACTCTCATCTAGCCCTATATACCAGCCAAAGAGTGATGACATTGATGACATCGATGGCCATTGTCAATTTCATAACTAATAAAAATGATGAAAAAAGAAAATCGCCTCTGAATTTAGTGCATAGACGGTTAGACGAGAATGTTCCATACCCAGTAAAATCATACCTTTGTTAATCCAATTCACTTTCCCTTTATTCCAAATTTACTTGGAATATACTGAGAATATTTTCATTGTTTGCGTACTCAGTATAAAGAATAGTTTTCATGAGTTATGATTAATCCTTCACAATGAACTTTAACTATGCTTTATCCCCCAAATTTGTTTTTAAACACTCTATTAACGAGACTTATACTCCATTTTTACACAAAATTCCTGCCGTGGGAGGGGTCATCATAGGTAGATCAAGGGGCGAAGCGGCGGAAGGTGAGGCGAAAAATAAGAAGAAAGATAGGACCGGGAAGAAAGTTGAATGATGGAAGGGAGGTGAATAATTGGGAAAAAAGAAAACTTTCAGGACATGTTATAAAAATAATAAAATCGCTTGCGCTTTGCATAAATACACAGCCATCTTTTTATTTCAAAACGTGCTTGATTTTTTTTCACTTTTTTGGATCGAAATATATAAAATCAAATCATTTATCTAAGAAGATATCCATCTTTTTCATAATTTGTAGGTTTAGATATTAAAGAAAATTAGCTTGCCATTCGGTTTTAGTCTGAAATGTATTCATTAAAAGGTTAAACGTTATCACACTGTAATAAGATGGAAAAGGGGCTTTTCAAAGGTATGTTTCACAGAGGAACTGTTCGTCAAAAGACGCCAGGCTTACTATGATAATGTAATTGCCCCGTCAGGGGCAAAATTGTTCATTTTTGACAATAGAAATGACAATTTTTGGGCATAAAAGTGCCTTCATCGTATACTTTTGTCCTTTAATTATTTGATAATTTATCATTTTTCTACTTTCAGGGGGGCACAAAATCTCGTTTTGCCCCCCCAAAAATTTATTGGGGGGGGGGGCAAGTGCCCCCCTGCCCCCCTCGCTTCCGGCGCCCTTGTTAAAGATATATAGAGGGAAATAGAGATGGGGTGGAAATTCCACCCCATCTCTATTTCTCTCTCTCTCTTTCTCCCGACAAAAAGGACAGGGCGCTAATTTTAATCACCTCATATTAGCAAAATGACAAATTTTGAACATTTTGACTTACAAAAAAATTAGCACAACATACCTAAGTCAGACATTTAATGGTGGAAACTAAAACGACCCAAAACAAACGGTGGAATGGATGCAGCGCACATGGGCAGTTTACCGGAGAACCACGTATGGTGCAATAATACGTCTGCGATTAAAAAAATAGTTACAGGCATAGTTTGTATTTAAATTATGAATAAGATTTTGGGGTAAAAAAAATAATGATTTCATATTTTTGTGCATATCAGCAGCATGATTATTATACTTTGTATGTTGGTATGCCATTACTACTATTTTTCGAACGTTAAGACTGTATCATTGCCCGAGTGAACCCATTTTCTTGCTGGACGGACAGAAACTATGCATGCATCGCGGTCCTTGCATGCTAAGCATACCGTAATTTTTATTCGCTTACTTTCCTTATTTCAAGGTCGATTTTCTTCGTTCGAAATTGAAAATGGACTAGCATTGGATGTCTGAATGTAATATGCCTTTGAAAACGTGTTTAATATCGAATACAATAATTTCATTCCGAAGATCCTTCTACAGGCAGACAAGTCTAACGTAATAGCACAGCGTTGTTTATCATTTCGTCCTTGGCTCAACGCTCATTTAGCTGGCCCGTGGTGGTGAAATCGAGACAAGGGGATTACCTGGCCAAGATGGGTTTATCGGGGTTGGAAAAGTTTCCAAACGCGAATCGGGGTATAAAACCGCAGTTTGCAGTCCGAAGTGAGGTCGAGAATCAAACGGGACATTTTCGTAATGACTTCCCTGCCTCACGGTACAGCAGCGTGTGAACCAGTGTCGTTTCCCGGGCCTGTGTAGTAACGCTTTTCCCAATGCATTTGTGCAGATGTGGAGTACAGTATAACTCAGTCTTCCGACGAAAACCTAGTATAACTCAGTCTTCCGACGACAACCTAGTCCAGATTGGACCTTGTTGTTTGGAAGTGCCCTTTCCCAAAAGCTAACATAGAGGGCACATGTCTCCCAATCTCTAATCAGCGACAATCCACTCTTCTTCGCTCCCCACCAAGGTCCAGTACAAAACTTTGCTGCGTCAGAAAAGCTAAGTATCAATCAAACAAGTTACACGGTAGGGGGTCAGGTGCCCTAGTCTCACACACCAAACAAGACACATTTTTACCCAAACAACTTCACCTCAAACAGGATGAAAAATGCAAAGTTGTGTGTTTTTTTACACTGTAATCATAAGACTTCGTGTTCATGCACTTAAGAA
The DNA here is from genome assembly GCF_018143015.1 of Lytechinus variegatus. Lineage (NCBI taxonomy): Eukaryota > Metazoa > Echinodermata > Echinoidea > Temnopleuroida > Toxopneustidae > Lytechinus > Lytechinus variegatus. The sequence goes on along the minus strand of NC_054754.1, from coordinate 19,470,496 downwards.
ATATCTATTCAGCGCCTAATTTCTCCCTCGCCAAAAGATTCCTCCCATGAACCAAGTATTAAAGTTTGAATAAGTAGACTACACCAGTTGCAAGGAGACACCAGCTGGTAAACGTCTCTGGCTCAGGCAGTAATCAAGAGATGCTGACCCCCTCCCCCATCGTGGTCAATGGGCAGTGGAGGGTCAGGGGAAACCAGACCCGTGGCCTACAGGTACGACTAGTCTCTTGTACCAAACTTTTGCTTCCACTCAAATACAAGTTTACCCCCAAGGACGATGAAAATATACAGATGTGACCGATGTTCTTCAGAATGGACATATACCGCCATGATTATTTGATATTCAAATTTTGTTCTCTTGAAATGTTCTCTTACCCAATGATTTCGTCCCTTGAATAAGTATTACAGTTTATATGACTAGACTACAAAAACCAGGACCCTGTGGCTTCCATGAAATGACCTCCTGACCTCCATGATAAGGGGCAGTCAATGGTTTTTGGAGCTATTAATAGCTCATGGTTTGGACGTGGTTTGTTATGCAGTGTTTGCAGTGTATTCCATACTACGGACATCCAGCTAGTTGCTATAATTATATAACATTCATAAAAGATCCTAGACATGGTTTCAAAAGAAAGTTTTAAAAACATTGTATAACATTAATGAAACAATATTTCCCTTATGTTAAACATGCAATAAACCTTATTTTTATTATGCCAAGCAGATATATTTTCCTAAATGGTATTTAAATATCTTTACCCATACTTAATTGACATTAAAAAAAACATTAAGACACAAAATGATATTTTTCTAACGATTTTATAATGTTACATAATTAATATGATTTTTTTTAAAACGTTCGATGTTATAACCATGATATGATGATAAAAAAGTCATGTTTGTTTTCAAAATATTTCGACAATTTTTTTTTCATAATATTGTTCTGATTTTTTGATAGGAACACAATAACATTTTATTTTTATTGACATCTACATGCACCTTAATTGGATGTAAAATAGCATTTTCAAAAATGTTGTTAGAATATTACTAAACTTGAATTGAATTCTTGAAGAGTATTTTTGAAGTGTTTTCCAAAGAGTGTTTTTCAAAAATATATTAGAAACATCCTGAAGATTTTAACATAAATTGTCATTTTGAGAAACAAATTAAAACAGATATCGAGTTTATAATGTTAATACATGTACGTACATTGGATGTGATAATGAATGTTATGAAAATATGTTAGATGAGCTTTTGCCGTTGCTGTCGTCCGTCCACAATTTCAAAATGCTTCTTCGCCATTTCAAGTCCGCCGATTTCAATATTGTTTGCTTTATATTATTATGATAGCACTAGGTGGGGGATTCAAAATGTCTACACAGAATTTTGAAACTCATTTAATATGCTAATTTATGCGCATTTTTCAAAATTCACAAAAAATGCATTCTTCTTTATTTCTGTTGACCAATTTTGAATTTTTGCTTCCATCTGGTAGAGCTTCATGAAGGTCACCAAACTTCTACACAGAATTTTGAAGTTTGGAGTAGAAAATTATCTATGCTAAGTGCGAAATTCAATCATAAATCACAGAAAATGCCTCTTCTTTATTTGTTGACTGGATTTCAAAACGCTGCTTAATTCTTTGTCATTTCAAGTATAATTTCAATTCAGTTTGCTTTATATGATAGCACTAGGTGGGGGAATCAAAACTTCTACACAGAATTCTGAAACTCATTCAATATGCTAATCTATGCGCATTTTTTAAAATTCACAAAGAAATGCCTCTCCTTCGTTATTTGTTGACCAATTTTGATATTTTGACTTCGTTCTGGTAGCACTTCATGAGGTGCACCAGATTTCTACACAGAATTTTGACCAGAAACATTTTTATGCTTATTTATGAGTATTTTTTAAAACCCACATAAAATGCTTCTTCATAATTGTTGATCGATTTTGGTTTTTTTCCTTCCTTGTGGTAGAAATTTATGAGGTTCACCCATTAACTTCTGCACAGAATTTTGAAATTTTCAGTAGAAAATTAGTTATGCCAATTTATGCGAAATTTATTCATAAATCACAGGAAATGCTTCTTCTTTATTTGTTGACCGATTTTGTTCCATCTGGTAGAGATACATGAGGTTCACTATAAACTTATAGGCTACATCATTTGTTGATCAATTTGAATTTGCTTTATATGATCACTTTAGGTGGTGATACAAAATTTCAACACAGAATTTTGAAACTCATTAAATATGCAAATTTATATATTTTCAAAACTCACAAAAAAATATGCATTCATTTGTTGAACGTTTTAAAAATGAATCAGAAACATCCTAATTTTGATATTTTTATGATATCATTTTTAAAGGACAAGTCCACCCCAGAAAATTGTTGATTTTTAATAGCGAAAAACTCTAACAAGCACAACGGTGAAAATGTCATCAAAATCTGATAGTTACTAACTTTCCATTAGTTTTAACAAAAGAGATATATGCTCAACTCGGACATGCAAATGAGAGAGTTTTATTGATGATGTCCCTCACTCACCATTTTTGTATTACATGTATATTGTTTGAATTATAAAATATATGTCAATTTTTTTAAACAGATTTGACAATAAGGACCGAGTAGATCGAACCAATTGTTAAGTCAATGGTAATACCATATGTTCAGGGAGGAACAAAACTTTGTTTCACAAGACAACAGGGATATAATTGGAATATTTAATATTTCATATAATAAAATACAAAGTTGAGTGATGTCATCAGTCCCCTCATTTGCATACCGTCCAGGATGTGAATAAAACTGTTTTATGAACATTGTAAAGCGAGATTTAAAAATGTCTTTCTTATTGTGCATCTGATTTTGATTTAATTTTCCAGTATTCTTATTTTTTTCTCATTTTATTCAAATCAACTTTTTATGGGGCGGACTTGTCCTTTAAGCAACAGATAATTATCATGCAATGGGTGTCGAAACAGAAAACTTTCTCACAAAATTATGATAATACATATTTTTTTTCAAATAACAACATTTTGAAAAAAAAGGTTTTCCTGAAGTGCGAATGAATGTACAACACACATGACTATACACAAAACTATAATGAGACATGTCTTCTAATTCATAGACATCACCATTAATGTTAAATCATATATGATATCTATAATTGCACTGCACTTTCCGCCATCATCTGGTGTTTACCAATGCGAAATGATGCTGATATTTTTTTCGAGTTATACCATATTTTTGACTTGTATTAAATGTAACATGACAAAGCTTGCGTGCGCTTGCGAAATCTTTTCTATCCAATGAACGCCCTTATATTTCTCTATTCTTAAATTTAAAGGTAATATCTACTGAAAATAATAAAAGAAAACATTTTTTGATGTGATAGAATAATTTTGATTGGCACATATACTTTTTTATATGAGAGCGCCGCTAAAACCACACAATTGTGACGATGGTACAACGTTGGAATGTAGTTTGTTCCTGGGTTGTTAGATAAATTACGTTATGCCAACGTTGGGAAAACATTCAACATTGGGAAAACGTTTGGCCATCTGGACATATTCACTAGAGAATGACCAAAATTTCAGCTTATATAATATACGTGATTATGTTTACGTACCTGTTTAAAGTTTCACAAATGGAGCCTGATTAACATATAATTTTCAAGGTAATATATGGAAAATGTTATTCTGCCAGGTATCGGAAAGTTGTCTCAGATAGGAATCAACAGGTTTCAGTGGATAGGTGAAGACATAGAATGATATTAGGTTTAAGATTAGGATAGGATTAGAATGGGATAAAATATTTTATCAGTGGGATAAAGTCGGGTGAACTTCACCTTGAAACGGTACATTAAACTTTTGAAAACATTCACTTGCAACACTAGATGACACCATTGCAACACTTTCTTAACATTTTTACAATACTAAACATTAACAACGATTATATTTTCCAATTTTGTTTCAAATTATATCAAAATGTATGGTTGCAGACATTAGTATTAGAATATGTTTACAATGTTTTTTGTGTCGCTGTTTAAAGTTAGGAAAATGTATTAAAGCAATACGAAAACCATTCATGTACCTTTTCATATTATCCATACAACATTTTAATGATATTTTTTGTCTTTGCAAGTTTTAGGAACTTAATTGATGAATCAATTTTCAGAATCACATGCATGTGCACACGATGTATTTCAAATCATTTTTTTTTCAATAAAAATAATGCATATCAAACCAGGAACACGTCCCTGATCAAACTAATTGGGGCAGATATCGAATTTTCCAAATAGAGGGACACTTTCTTGCTAAAAAAAGTATTCACTTTAAAATTGAGGTCATCTTCTTGTTCCAACAAGCAAAATAATATTAGGCCAAGTAAAAAAAGAAAGTAGTGGATCAGCTTGTTTTTCGAAAGCAGTGATGAGTGAGGTCCTTAAACTATTTGCTATCTTATTATAAAAAAAAAACAAGGAGACATTTTCTCGGCCCGTTTTTGACATCGTTGATGAGGGAGGTCCGTACTGTTTACTTTTTTGTTGCTATTTTTTAATCAAATAATTGTCAGACCATGTCAGACTCCATTTAGGTGACCAATGCATTTTCAATATTAAAAAGTAAAAACATATAATATAATATACATATATACATGCATATAATAATAAACACAAAGTCACAAGGCTGACTGGAGGTTCATCAAAGGATAGAATTCCCGAAGTGTATATATATATATATATATACATGTATATATATATATATATATATATATATATATATATATATATATATATATATATATATATATATATATATATATATTGCGTTACATGGTGATTTTTGCTTTCGCGATGCACTTTCAACTTTAAAAATATTTATCTGACAAAGAATACACCCGATGATAGCAAAAGTATACATTTTCTGAAAGGAAATTGCACAAGAAATCCAAAATCTGCACTCAAAAATAGCATTAGGTATAACAGTGTGTAAGGCCGCTAAGGCGACAGTTTTACATGGACTTGAATAAGAAAATTCTGATATATTTTTAATCTCATGGTTTTTGTCATAAAATTTTGTGTAGTCCCCCATGACAAAAATAATGCTATATTATGACAGATCACATTCAGACCTTTCTAACAATATATAATTGTGGAGGGTTCATGTTTAATTAATGATCTGAAAATTGACCCCGACTTTAGCCCCCCAAAATCATGCGTTTCAGGATATCAGGCGTTACATGTATAATGCTTGCAATACCAACATTTGTTGGGTTTTCTTTGCCTTGTACATCAGAATTTATAAGTTATTAACATTATAAAAGGAATTGATGGTACATGTAGGTACATTAACAATTCAAAGGAAAAGTAACAATTGAAATGTAAGCTACATGTACACAATATGCTTACCGAGGCTCTTATTACAATGATCCGCCAAGTGATGATGACATGCAAGAGACAATGTCTATAGGTTCAGGAGTAAAGACTGAAACAAGTTTGCAGATGCTGTATGTACAAACATGCATAAATTTATATGACTACTGCAGCTTCATGAAAGAAGTTTCTAAAGTGCAATTGCACACATTATATCCACATAGTCTGTGTTTGATTGTTTAAAGCCATGGCGGGTTTTGATGAGTTCAAAGCCAAAATATAGTATGCAGTCCTTTGGTATGATAGCATTTAAGGTAGGCTATGTCCATTTGACCATTTCACACAGACACTTATTAATGTCAATGTGTGTATTTAGTGAAATATGTATACATGAATGTGTACATCAGTCCAGATGCTAAACCTTCTAAAATTTGGAACACATTTTCTGGATGTTTAAAGTTCATTGACCTTTTTCAGTTAAAAATTTGGATGATTTGCCTTAATACTTAGCAGTATTTTCATCCCCTCAGAATTGTAGGAAGTGGTTTTTTTTTTGTAATATTGCCATAAATGTGTCAATCTGGAAGAAATGTCAAAATTAAGACATTGCAAATTTATCAGATTTTTATGTTTCAACCTTATCACACAGGTCTATGACATGGTCAAATCTATATTTCAATCATTAGAAAGTAAAGTAGAGTATGTTAGCTTTAATTTGATACTAAGTTTGTAGGTTTAGGCCAAGTTTTGACAAAAATATTGATGTTTTCCCAAAATTTGCACAAAAAATGCGTTTTCCCAGTACAGGCGGCGCCGCTTCCGGCACCACCCCTCATCATACAGCAATTAAACTTTCCAGGCTATTGCCTTATTAATTCAGCTTTAAAATGATACTAAATTTGTTGGAATAGCCTCTATGCTTTTGAAAATAATTAAGAATTACTATAGCACGTAGCCAAAATGTGTAACAGCACCACTCTTTTTTTTTGGGGGGGGGCGACCTCATGACGCATGACCATATATATATATATATATATATATGTGTGTGTGGCCCAGTGGATTAGTCTCCAGACTCTGTTCAAACAGAGGATTGTGGGTTCGAATCCCAACCATGGCGTAATTTCCTTCAGCAAGAAATTGATCCACAATGTGCTGCACTCAACTCAGGTGAGGTAAATGGGTACCTAGCAGGAAATTATTCCTTGAAACGCAGCGCGCGTATAATAGCTGCACTGCTAAAGCCAGGGTAATTATGCTGCATATACTGTAGAGCGCTTAGAGACTTCTGACACAGTAAGTGTTAAGCGCTATATAAGCAAGTATAATTATTAATGTCAAGTGAATGATTTAAACATTATTCTACATTACATATGTAACGGTAAAAAATACTTGGGGGAGGGGGCATTTTAGAAGAAAACACAATTAGAGCCGTTTTTATTACCATGGAGACATGTTCAGTTTTCCAGTGAATCTCTTTTTAGCTCAGGGCATGGTTTCGCAATTAATTGTATATTCGTTTAATAATGTGTATTTCAATCACAATTCATTTTCCTTCATTGATATCACTTATTAAATGATTACTGAATGCACTGTTGATAGTTAGATCTAGTTGCTAACTTATACAATTTTCCATCAAATTGAATAGCTCAAGGAAGGATGAAGTTTATCAAATTTGAACAGAATTGGTAGTTGCTGGAATTATTTATATCATTTTCGATCTCTTGATGATGAAAAAACTTACTTGATTTGGTCCATCACTACGTCTACTCACCATTCCGTTTGTGACCATTTTGTGTCACATCGGTCTAACATAGGCGGATCCAGCTTTTGGCGAAAGGGGGGGCGCACTGCCGAGCGGCGCACATATTTTTGCACTTCACCGGCGCCATAAAAGAAAATGTTGAAAAAGAAAAAGGGGTAATGCCTGACCCTGTCAAAACACGCACACGCACACACACACATGCATATATATATATATATGACTCATATCATATAGATATATATGACTCATGAGATAGAGACACATATTTCACCGACAAATTAATGCGAGCGCGAAGCGCGAGCTGAAATTTTTAAAGTATACTGACCTGAAAACAGGAAAAAGGTGCCTGTTTAGGACTGTTTGTAGTAACTCATGAGGAGGATACATATCTTACTACACAGATAATGCGAGTGCCGAGGGCGAGCTGAAATTTACTTATATTCTGACCAGAAAGCTTGATATTCTAAGCATTCTTGGTACCAATGATTAAGATGGGTATCTAAAAAAAAAAATGCGAGCGCGAAGCGCGAGCTTAAAATTTTGATATTTCGATCTGAAAACATTACAGTTTAATGTACGTTTTAATAAAGAACAAGATTATATCCAACAAAAGATTATTGCAAATCGAAGCGGGAGTTCTTTTGAGGTTCAGAACTAAAAACGGGACATTCTATTCACCTATTTAATCATGAAAAGTATGGGGTTTTGCTACAGAAATGATGCGAGCGCGAAGCGCGAGCTGAAAATTTTTATGTTCCAATCTGAAAAGCGGATAATTTGAGCACGATTTTTAATAAAGAACGAGTTGTGTAGCTCAATCTCGTTTGCTGATTTCTGTGTAACATTACCATCTTATTGTTTTTGCACATGCGGAATTATTGGGGGAGGGCAAAACGATCATTCTTGACCGCGGCGCCGATCTATAGATTTGGTTAGCAATAGGCCCTTCTTCATTATTCTACCGGCGCTTATTTATTGAAATCAGGGGACGCTGATCATTCTTGACCGGCGCCGATTTAAACAAGTAGTACTGATTATTTTTACCGACGTTACGGGGTGTCTACAAAACTAAGACCTAAGACCTAAGACCCCATATACATACTACCAAAAAAACTACAAAACTAAGACCCAACCAACTACAAAACTAAGACCCTGTGTAACACTCATTGGTATGCAGCCTAGTCTGTACTCCAGACCCAGTTGGGAGATACACTTCGCAATACAAAACTACAAAACTAAGACCCAACCAACTACAAAACTAAGACCCTGTGTAATATTCATTGGTATGAGTCTAGTCTGTACTTCAGACCCTGTTTGGGAGAAACACTTCGCCTATCCTATGTACTCTATACAAAACTACAAAACTAAGACCCAACCAACTACAAAACTAAGACCCTGTGTAATATTAATTGGTATGAGTCTAGTCTGTACTCCAGACCCAGTTTGGGAGATACACTTCACCTATCCTATGTACTCAATACAAAACTACAAAACTAAGACCCAACCAACTACAAAACTAAGACCCTGTGTAACACTCATTGGTATGCAGCCTAGTCTGTACTCCAGACCCAGTTTGGGAGATACACTTCGCCTATCCTATGTACTCAATACAAAACTACAAAACTAAGACCCAACCAACTACAAAACTAAGACCCTGTATAATATTCATTGGTATGAGTCTAGTCTGTACTTCAGACCCTGTTTGGGAGAAACACTTCGCCTATCCTATGTACTCTATACAAAACTACAAAACTAAGACCCAACCAACTACAAAACTAAGACCCTGTGTAATATTAATTGGTATGAGTCTAGTCTGTACTCCAGACCCAGTTTGGGAGATACACTTCACCTATCCTATGTACTCAATACAAAACTACAAAACTAAGACCCAACCAACTACAAAACTAAGACCCTGTGTAACACTCATTGGTATGCAGCCTAGTCTGTACTCCAGACCCAGTTGGGAGATACACTTCGCCTATCCTATGTACTCTATACAAAACTACAAAACTAAGACCCAACCAACTACAAAACTAAGACCCTGTGTAATATTAATTGGTATGAGTCTAGTCTGTACTCCAGACCCAGTTTGGGAGATACACTTCACCTATCCTATGTACTCAATACAAAACTACAAAACTAAGACCCAACCAACTACAAAACTAAGACCCTGTGTAACACTCATTGGTATGCAGCCTAGTCTGTACTCCAGACCCAGTTTGGGAGATACACTTCGCCTATCCTATGTACTCAATACAAAACTAAGACCCAACCAACTACAAAACTAAGACCCTGTGTAATATTCATTGGTATGAGTCTAGTCTGTACTTCAGACCCTGTTTGGGAGAAACACTTCGCCTATCCTATGTACTCTATACAAAACTACAAAACTAAGACCCAACCAACTACAAAACTAAGACCCTGTGTAATATTAATTGGTATGAGTCTAGTCTGTACTCCAGACCCAGTTTGGGAGATACACTTCACCTATCCTATGTACTCAATACAAAACTACAAAACTAAGACCCAACCAACTACAAAACTAAGACCCTGTGTAACACTCATTGGTATGCAGCCTAGTCTGTACTCCAGACCCAGTTTGGGAGATACACTTCGCCTATCCTATGTACTCAATACAAAACTACAAAACTAAGACCCAACCAACTACAAAACTAAGACCCTGTATAATATTCATTGGTATGCAGCCTAGTCTGTACTCCAGACCCAGTTTGGGAGATACACTTCACCTATCCTATGTACTCAATACAAAACTACAAAACTAAGACCCAACCAACTACAAAACTAAGACCCTGTGTAACACTCATTGGTATGCAGCCTAGTCTGTACTCCAGACCCAGTTTGGGAGATACACTTCGCCTATCCTATGTACTCAATACAAAACTACAAAACTAAGACCCAACCAACTACAAAACTAAGACCCTGTATAATATTCATTGGTATGAGTCTAGTCTGTACTTCAGACCCTGTTTGGGAGAAACACTTCGCCTATCCTATGTACTCTATACAAAACTACAAAACTAAGACCCAACCAACTACAAAACTAAGACCCTGTGTAATATTAATTGGTATGAGTCTAGTCTGTACTCCAGACCCAGTTTGGGAGATACACTTCACCTATCCTATGTACTCAATACAAAACTACAAAACTAAGACCCAACCAACTACAAAACTAAGACCCTGTGTAACACTCATTGGTATGCAGCCTAGTCTGTACTCCAGACCCAGTTTGGGAGATACACTTCGCCTATCCTATGTACTCTATACAAAACTACAAAACTAAGACCCAACCAACTACAAAACTAAGACCCTGTGTAATATTAATTGGTATGAGTCTAGTCTGTACTCCAGACCCAGTTTGGGAGATACACTTCACCTATCCTATGTACTCAATACAAAACTACAAAACTAAGACCCAACCAACTACAAAACTAAGACCCTGTGTAACACTCATTGGTATGCAGCCTAGTCTGTACTCCAGACCCAGTTTGGGAGATACACTTCGCCTATCCTATGTACTCAATACAAAACTAAGACCCAACCAACTACAAAACTAAGACCCTGTGTAATATTCATTGGTATGAGTCTAGTCTGTACTTCAGACCCTGTTTGGGAGAAACACTTCGCCTATCCTATGTACTCTATACAAAACTACAAAACTAAGACCCAACCAACTACAAAACTAAGACCCTGTGTAATATTAATTGGTATGAGTCTAGTCTGTACTCCAGACCCAGTTTGGGAGATACACTTCACCTATCCTATGTACTCAATACAAAACTACAAAACTAAGACCCAACCAACTACAAAACTAAGACCCTGTGTAACACTCATTGGTATGCAGCCTAGTCTGTACTCCAGACCCAGTTTGGGAGATACACTTCGCCTATCCTATGTACTCAATACAAAACTACAAAACTAAGACCCAACCAACTACAAAACTAAGACCCTGTGTAATATTCATTGGTATGCAGCCTAGTCTGTACTCCAGACCCAGTTTGGGAGATACACTTCACCTATCCTATGTACTCAATACAAAACTACAAAACTAAGACCCAACCAACTACAAAACTAAGACCCTGTGTAACACTCATTGGTATGCAGCCTAGTCTGTACTCCAGACCCACTTGGGAGATACACTTCGCCTATCCTATGTACTCAATACAAAACTACAAAACTAAGACCCAACCAACTACAAAACTAAGACCCTGTATAATATTCATTGGTATGAGTCTAGTCTGTACTTCAGACCCTGTTTGGGAGAAACACTTCGCCTATCCTATGTACTCTATACAAAACTACAAAACTAAGACCCAACCAACTACAAAACTAAGACCCTGTGTAATATTAATTGGTATGAGTCTAGTCTGTACTCCAGACCCAGTTTGGGAGATACACTTCACCTATCCTATGTACTCAATACAAAACTACAAAACTAAGACCCAACCAACTACAAAACTAAGACCCTGTGTAACACTCATTGGTATGCAGCCTAGTCTGTACTCCAGACCCAGTTTGGGAGATACACTTCGCCTATCCTATGTACTCAATACAAAACTACAAAACTAAGACCCAACCAACTACAAAACTAAGACCCTGTATAATATTCATTGGTATGAGTCTAGTCTGTACTTCAGACCCTGTTTGGGAGAAACACTTCGCCTATCCTATGTACTCTATACAAAACTACAAAACTAAGACCCAACCAACTACAAAACTAAGACCCTGTGTAATATTAATTGGTATGAGTCTAGTCTGTACTCCAGACCCAGTTTGGGAGATACACTTCACCTATCCTATGTACTCAATACAAAACTACAAAACTAAGACCCAACCAACTACAAAACTAAGACCCTGTGTAACACTCATTGGTATGCAGCCTAGTCTGTACTCCAGACCCAGTTTGGGAGATACACTTCGCCTATCCTATGTACTCAATACAAAACTACAAAACTAAGACCCAACCAACTACAAAACTAAGACCCTGTGTAATATTCATTGGTATGAGTCTAGTCTGTACTTCAGACCCTGTTTGGGAGAAACACTTCGCCTATCCTATGTACTCAATACAAAACTAAGACCCAACCAACTACAAAACTAAGACCCTGTGTAATATTAATTGGTATGAGTCTAGTCTGTACTCCAGACCCAGTTTGGGAGATACACTTCACCTATCCTATGTACTCAATACAAAACTACAAAACTAAGACCCAACCAACTACAAAACTAAGACCCTGTGTAATATTCATTGGTATGAGTCTAGTCTGTACTTCAGACCCTGTTTGGGAGAAACACTTCGCCTATCCTATGTACTCTATACAAAACTACAAAACTAAGACCCAACCAACTACAAAACTAAGACCCTGTGTAATATTAATTGGTATGAGTCTAGTCTGTACTCCAGACCCAGTTTGGGAGATACACTTCACCTATCCTATGTACTCAATACAAAACTACAAAACTAAGACCCAACCAACTACAAAACTAAGACCCTGTGTAACACTCATTGGTATGCAGCCTAGTCTGTACTCCAGACCCAGTTTGGGAGATACACTTCGCCTATCCTATGTACTCAATACAAAACTACAAAACTAAGACCCAACCAACTACAAAACTAAGACCCTGTGTAATATTCATTGGTATGAGTCTAGTCTGTACTTCAGACCCTGTTTGGGAGAAACACTTCGCCTATCCTATGTACTCTATACAAAACTACAAAACTAAGACCCAACCAACTACAAAACTAAGACCCTGTTTAATACTAATTGGTATGAGTCTAGTCTGTACTCCAGACCCAGTTTGGGAGATACACTTCACCTATCCTATGTACTCAATACAAAACTACAAAACTAAGACCCAACCAACTACAAAACTAAGACCCTGTGTAACACTCATTGGTATGCAGCCTAGTCTGTACTCTAGACCCACTTGGGAGATACACTTCGCCTATCCTATGTACTCAATACAAAACTACAAAACTAAGACCCAACCAACTACAAAACTAAGACCCTGTATAATATTCATTGGTATGAGTCTAGTCTGTACTTCAGACCCTGTTTGGGAGAAACACTTCGCCTATCCTATGTACTCTATACAAAACTACAAAACTAAGACCCAACCAACTACAAAACTAAGACCCTGTGTAATATTAATTGGTATGAGTCTAGTCTGTACTCCAGACCCAGTTTGGGAGATACACTTCACCTATCCTATGTACTCAATACAAAACTACAAAACTAAGACCCAACCAACTACAAAACTAAGACCCTGTGTAACACTCATTGGTATGCAGCCTAGTCTGTACTCCAGACCCAGTTTGGGAGATACACTTCGCCTATCCTATGTACTCTATACAAAACTACAAAACTAAGACCCAACCAACTACAAAACTAAGACCCTGTGTAATATTAATTGGTATGAGTCTAGTCTGTACTCCAGACCCAGTTTGGGAGATACACTTCACCTATCCTATGTACTCAATACAAAACTACAAAACTAAGACCCAACAAACTACAAAACTAAGACCCTGTGTAACACTCATTGGTATGCAGCCTAGTCTGTACTCCAGACCCAGTTTGGGAGATACACTTCGCCTATCCTATGTACTCAATACAAAACTACAAAACTAAGACCCAACCAACTACAAAACTAAGACCCTGTGTAATATTCATTGGTATGAGTCTAGTCTGTACTTCAGACCCTGTTTGGGAGAAACACTTCGCCTATCCTATGTACTCTATACAAAACTACAAAACTAAGACCCAACCAACTACAAAACTAAGACCCTGTGTAATATTAATTGGTATGAGTCTAGTCTGTACTCCAGACCCAGTTTGGGAGATACACTTCACCTATCCTATGTACTCAATACAAAACTACAAAACTAAGACCCAACCAACTACAAAACTAAGACCCTGTGTAACACTCATTGGTATGCAGCCTAGTCTGTACTCCAGACCCAGTTTGGGAGATACACTTCGCCTATCCTATGTACTCAATACAAAACTACAAAACTAAGACCCAACCAACTACAAAACTAAGACCCTGTGTAATATTCATTGGTATGAGTCTAGTCTGTACTTCAGACCCTGTTTGGGAGAAACACTTCGCCTATCCTATGTACTCTATACAAAACTACAAAACTAAGACCCAACCAACCACAAAACTAAGACCCTGTGTAATATTAATTGGTATGAGTCTAGTCTGTACTCCAGACCCAGTTTGGGAGATACACTTCGCCTATCCTATGTACTCAATACAAAACTACAAAACTAAGACCCAACCAACTACAAAACTAAGACCCTGTATAATATTCATTGGTATGAGTCTAGTCTGTACTTCAGACCCTGTTTGGGAGAAACACTTCGCCTATCCTATGTACTCTATACAAAACTACAAAACTAAGACCCAACCAACTACAAAACTAAGACCCTGTGTAATATTAATTGGTATGCAGCCTAGTCTGTACTCCAGACCGAGTTGGGAGATACACTTCGCCTATCCTATGTACTCAATACAAAACTACAAAACTAAGACCCAACCAACTACAAAACTAAGACCCTGTATAATATTCATTGGTATGAGTCTAGTCTGTACTTCAGACCCTGTTTGGGAGAAACACTTCGCCTATCCTATGTACTCTATACAAAACTACAAAACTAAGACCCAACCAACTACAAAACTAAGACCCTGTTTAATATTAATTGGTATGAGTCTAGTCTGTACTCCAGACCCAGTTTGGGAGATACACTTCACCTATCCTATGTACTCAATACAAAACTACAAAACTAAGACCCAACCAACTACAAAACTAAGACCCTGTGTAACACTCATTGGTATGCAGCCTAGTCTGTACTCCAGACCCAGTTTGGGAGATACACTTCGCCTATCCTATGTACTCAATACAAAACTACAAAACTAAGACCCAACCAACTACAAAACTAAGACCCTGTATAATATTCATTGGTATGAGTCTAGTCTGTACTTCAGACCCTGTTTGGGAGAAACACTTCGCCTATCCTATGTACTCAATACAAAACTAAGACCCAACCAACTACAAAACTAAGACCCTGTGTAATATTCATTGGTATGAGTCTAGTCTGTACTCCAGACCCAGTTTGGGAGATACACTTCACCTATCCTATGTACTCAATACAAAACTACAAAACTAAGACCCAACCAACTACAAAACTAAGACCCTGTGTAACACTCATTGGTATGCAGCCTAGTCTGTACTCCAGACCCAGTTGGGAGATACACTTCGCCTATCCTATGTACTCAATACAAAACTACAAAACTAAGACCCAACCAACTACAAAACTAAGACCCTGTGTAATATTCATTGGTATGAGTCTAGTCTGTACTTCAGACCCTGTTTGGGAGAAACACTTCGCCTATCCTATGTACTCTATACAAAACTACAAAACTAAGACCCAACCAACTACAAAACTAAGACCCTGTGTAATATTCATTGGTATGAGTCTAGTCTGTACTCCAGACCCAGTTTGGGAGATACACTTCGCCTATCCTATGTACTCAATACAAAACTACAAAACTAAGACCCAACCAACTACAAAACTAAGACCCTGTGTAATAATCATTGGTATGCAGCCTAGTCTGTACTCCAGACCCAGTTTGGGAGATACACTTCACCTATCCTATGTACTCAATACAAAACTACAAAACTAAGACCCAACCAACTACAAAACTAAGACCCTGTGTAATATTCATTGGTATGAGTCTAGTCTGTACTCCAGACCCAGTTTGGGAGATACACTTCACCTATCCTATGTACTCAATACAAAACTACAAAACTAAGACCCAACCAACTACAAAACTAAGACCCTGTGTAATATTCATTGGTATGAGTCTAGTCTGTACTCCACACCCGGTTATGAAGAAACACTTCAATTATGTATACCACCTGTCCTCATGTTATCGAGATAAAACTGTAAAACTAAGAACCTGTGTAATATGTCCATTGATATGCAGCCTAGTCTGTATTTCAGAAAAACTTCAAATCTACCACCTATCCTATGTACTCAATACCGGCGAAACCAGTGCCGCGCACTGGTACTGCCGCATCAAAGACACCTGCGCTAGCTGCACCGTATAGCACCGCCGCTGACACGCCCCGTTTCCGTCAAGTTGGAGGAGTCTGCCGCGTTCTTGATGTTTAACTATTATTTGGTAACTATAGTTGATATTGTCTAAGATGTTACTTTGTTTACGTTTATTTATATTCCAAGTTCATTTGTATTGTTTTTAATGTGATAACCCCTTAGTACATATATTTTATTTTGTTTCCTTCCCCTTCTTCAGCTTTGGAATAATATTAAGGAGTTTTTTTGAATAGCAACGGGATGAATTCTAGGAAAAAGTTAATGTATTGAAAATACCCATGAAATTACAATTAGCAGCTTGCCGATCTTTGTCGAAAATTGGTAAACCATAACAACAGCTTCGTCTTCAGCTTCGGAGCTGAGGAAAGGTTCCAAATATCTCCTTCGCCTAGAGTTCAGGATGAAACACCTCTTTTGATTAAAAAATTTTCGACAAAGGCTGCTTTTTCACTATAAGGACATTTAACACTTCATTTTCTATGTTCTTGTGGTGCTGTACATTGTGTAAGCGAAAACTCTCTATTTATTAAAGACTTGAAATGACAGGTTGCTGACATTGTCTTGGCATTAAATTGTATGTATAGAACTGACAAAACCTATTCTATTCACATCTAACTTAAACTTAAGTTTTAAATCCGTTTAACGGTAAAATTGGGTAGGACTATTCTATTTTTATTTCTAAAAATAGTTATCTGTTTTCCATCAGCAAATAAAGGAGTAAAGAAATATATTTAAAGTTAGACCTAACATTACATCTAATGTTTAACTACACACTTACACTTACTTAAACTTTCCTAGTTAGTCTAGCTGGATATATGATATAATAGTTTAGTTAGAGAATCTAATCAAACTGCAACTTTAGCCAAACATTAGGCTTCTTGCCCTTAAAACATTGAGACGAGACACTGGAAAATATATGTACAAGTCCAAGTATTGTAAAGTCTGAAATGGAAAAACGCTCTTTATAATTATAAAGAACTTCATTTTCCGAAGTGGTTAGCGATTCAGTGGACATCAATGTCAAGTTTTGAAGTTATTTGGTCTATCTGTGAATGTCTGTGGGTATAATTCTCCAGTAATCAAAAAGTTTTAGTATATTTAGTTTTAATTTTGGGTGTAACATTTACAATATGAGTGATCTAAACATAATTATGCTCTGATTGGCCTACATCCAGCTGTACATATCAAACCCTCTCTGAGGTGTGCATGCTCACTGGGGCTGATATTTTGAGTCATATTTCTGAGAACTTTTGTTCCTTGAAGCATGGTCCTGCGTGGACCTCGCTGTGGTTGACTTGGACAAGCTAAGGGTTAGTCTCTCATGGTCAGTTTTTATGATTTAAATGGCAATGGGGGAATTTGGTATTCTTAGATGGCATTGGGGGAGACATTAAATGAGTAAAGGTGAATGACTGTAAGGCCAACAGAAAGTTGAATACACTCTCGTAACATAAGTCAACATAATATAGCATAAACATATTATATACATTTATTTTTTAGTGTAGGCCTATATCAAGAGAGCCTAAAAACATAATACAGCGCTTTATTGGTTTGCAATTTATGGCACTAGTTTTAGTTTCAAGCAATATAGTTTTAGTTATTTGAAAATTAGCACAATGAGCTCATTAGCATAATCCTATAAGTGCATTAAAGACTTCTTTGTCATCATATATCGAGACAGCCTGAAAAAAGTATTACGTTACAGCTTCTGGTATTTTCTATGACAAATTAATTTGTGACACTCGTTTTTTATGTTAAATCAATGTATCATTATTTTAATGAGCATAACTAGCTAATTATCATATATGTGCCATTCATGTATATAGGCTTTGTTGTCAGTGTATCTCCAGAATGCCTGAGAACATGATCGTAAATCCATTCATGGAATTAGCTTAAATGAGTTTAATAAAGCAATTTACAAAAAACCTAAATAGCAAAATTAGGTAAATTATTAGCACATTATGTGCAGTATGTATAGTTCTTTGTTACTGTTTCTCTAGAAAGTATGAAAACAGTAATATGTACTGGTAATTTAATAACTTACTAGATTTTATCATAAGAGAGTCAAAAGGGGCCTAAGCTTTCGATCCTAGCAGAATCTTCTTCGGAGGCAAAATGACAAACATATAAGGTGAAACAGCCATAATATAGACCACAGACATTCAACAGCAACACTGGAACAAGGAGACATTGTATATTTTACATTTTGCTAGATTTTATCATGACAGTTTATTCTGCTCTAATGAATACCTAACCCTTTCCTGTCAGACAATTGTTTTTAACGCAATGAGACCCCCTAAACAAACCCCCGTATTGTGAATGCTAACTATGCTATTATACCCCAAGGAAAGTGGAAGAGTCCAGTAACAAGAAAGAGTCACCACCAGTGATGTAATCATTACTTTTCTTCTTGCTGTACTCCAAATAACATCATGTGCTAACTTCTTCTTGTTTCCAAATTTACAGGTAAGAAATATATCATATTTACTATTTTCCTTAGTTGTTAATTTACATGTATATATTAAAAATCTTTGATATTTTAATTATATTATGATTATTTGTTAATATTGTATTTAGAGATCATTCATGTTACTTTCTTGAATGAGTGATGAAGAATATGAGATTGGAAGAATGCTCATCAATTAGAAAAGATTGTAGGTAAATTGTAGATAAAAACATAGATAACATAACCTAATAAATCATGGATGTAGTTAATGGTAATTTCATTTTGAAAAAGGATATGTATATGAAGACTTTCATGTATTATACCAATTTGTAACTTGGTAAATCACAGTCATACGCATGAGTAGGATTAGTTCACAAAGTGAACACACCCAGTGTATTTATGAAAAGTTTTATTCTGAAAGGAGCTAAATCCACATTTAGCACTTATCTGTAAATCTAGCTATTTTTAATTCACCAATACCCCTTACCTACAGCTGATTTTTTTTATTTTGATATATATGATAGTGCTATCATCTAAAGTTTATTACATTGTGTTAAAAAGGAGAAAAAATGATAATATTTTGATCATGATTTCTAAGGACAGTGACTTTCTGATCTCTTATTCCAGAAGGAGGTACATTGTAAATAAATAAATAGTCATAAAAATGGTTAGCTTCTGTTAGTTTGATAAAAAAAATGGCAATGATGGTGTGAACTTGTATCCACAACATGTACTCACAAATTTGAATGCACATTAAAGTTTATTTAAAGTAGTAAATCAAACCACGTTTAAATTCGACACTCCTGTTGAATTAAAATTGTTTTGGATGTCGGTTTTGGAATGAAACTCAAATTTTCAACCAAATTTTACCAACCTTCCCATGTGTTTATTTTCTACGAAATGCAGTATGGAGTATTTGAATTTCCATGTGTAAGATACAATTTCTGTTAAAGTGGATTTAGCCCCTTCTGGAATTAAGCTCTTCATATTTTTACAACAGTTTAGAATGTGATTGGGCAGTGTTGTGTTCCAACTGCAGTGAGCTTACATGTAGTACCCTGTGTGAACAGCGCTCGAGAAGTGAAAGCATCTTCTTTGGGATAGTGCTGGTCATAGAGGGTATTTGTATGCCACTAATCAACTTCGAAGAAAACTAATTTATGACCATGCAATGAAAAGAGAGAATAATGAAAAGCTCTTTTCACCTTAGTAGAACCCCAATTAGGGATTCATTAAAACTTGAACATGATTTGAATACAGATTTATATTTGAGGAAGACTGTTTACTGAGATTTTACTTTAACTCTCAGCATGTGTCTTTTAGCTTTTAAAACTTTTGTTTTAGCTAGGTACATTGTATATTTTACATTTTGCTAGAGTCATTTAAACCAGGCATGAGATAAATAGCCAACAGTGTGTTTATTTCACTCTCCATTATCATCAGAAATTGACTAAACATTTTACCCTTTTTGGATCACATACCTTTCAGTGTATAAAAAGTCTCATTATTCTTTATTTCATGAAAACTATCCCATAATATCTTACAAAGGTGTAAATAATCCAGAGTTTACTTAATTTCACATTATAGGGAAAATAATTAACCACCTTCTGTTCTGCTTTTCATCACCTCATCATGATGAATGTTGCATATTGTTGTTATATCACACTCATGCCAAAGGATGAAGTGTCCCAAACATTTTCAGGACACTCTATTCAAGTTAAATCCCTAAATACAATACAAATGTTTTGCGTCTCTAGGAAGCTGTAATTTATGAAGTATGAACATTTTAATATAACAAATTGTTTGCCTTGAAAAGACGAACCTCTTGCTGTTATTTTGTAATGTTCACGCTCTGGAGAAATGGTAACTGAAAGTATAACGCAAATTTCCATCTGTTTTTCTATTAGACTAACATAATTTAAATTCAAGATTAAAGAAAATAATTACCTAATAGCTAGCTTATTTTATGAAGAAGTAGCCACAAAGAATTTTATTTTATATTTTTTCATCTATAAAAATACTATAAGCATGGTGCAATAACTTCATTGCAATCCTTTTCTCCATTAGGAAAAATGGCATTCAGGAAACCAGCTTTACCAAGGTTACAAAGACCAAAGCTCATTGGACCTACTCCTGGGCCAACTTACCATTATCTAGTGAAGGGACTTCCTGTAACCAAATTAGAGAGTTTACAGATTATACATTCTCTTGGAAAGGGAAGTTATGGTCATGTTTCTCTTTGCAAAAAGGGAAATAATGTCTTGGTACTTAAGGAACTGCTATTGGATAACAATGATTCACAGAACCTATTTGCCAAAGAAGCAAAATTAATGCACACAGTGAATCATGAGAACATTGTAAAGTTTGACAGCATTTGCTTTGATAACTCAAGGTGTCTGGACAGCATTTCTATTTTGATGGAATACATTGAATTTGATTTCAAAGCGATTGGACAAAGTCATACTGTATCTTCTTTGAAAGATTTTCTGTCATTTGTGAACAAATTTGATTACACTGGACTTGAACATCTGAATGGCTACGTGGCAACCGATGTCTGCAAAGCTCTGAGTTATCTGCATAGCCGTGATATTGTCCACAGGGATCTCAAACCTGACAATGTCCTTGTTTCAAACCAACACTATGCATCTCTTCCAGAAGAAGAACAGGACAAATATTGGACATCCAGGCCAATCATAGCCAAGATTACAGACTTTGGGGAAAGCAGAGCATCACTCGTGCAAACATCATCTCTCACTCACACCTCGACTGCAAATGTATTCAGGGGAACTCCTGTATTCATGGCTCCAGAGATACATCATCATGATGGCCACACCAAGTTGAGTTTATCTGATCTGAAGAAAGCAGACATGTGGTCATTTTCTATGCTGCTTTATGTCTTGACAAATCCAAACCTCAAGTTCCCTTATCAAATTGAGATCAATGAAGCAAAGTCTGCTGGAAATGTGAAACAGTACATGGACATCTTGAAAGACTTGCTGGGGAAAAAAACACTTCCACGCCAAAGTGAAAAGTATGAGGTGTCACGGAATACTACATGGTCAAATCTTGTGCAAGCATACACCACATGTGCTAAATTTGACAATCGGCCAACAGCTGATCATATGCTGACGTAAGTTTCTCATAAACACATAATTAATAATCATTTACATTTTTGATTGAAATGATTTTACCTTCAAGGCAATCATATATGACAAATACCTTTTTAATACCCTAAATATGGGCAGATACAGGGGGGGGGGGAGGGGGCATTATTTAGTTTGCCAAGTATCGGGCCAAGAGGGGGGGAGTAGGCCTACCTGTTGTCCCTATTGGCGGAAGCTGGGTCCGCCCCTGCTTAATCCTACTCAAACTTGGGTTGTAGATGAACTTAATTTTGTGTAATGCTGACACTAGATGTCCTAATAATATTTTACAAGGTCAAGGCCATTTGAAGTCAGAAATTTAAGACTTTCTTGTGAAGACAATCTTGTCAATAGCAACTGAGGAATGTACTTTGGGAAATAACTGAAATGCCTGATTAAATTACCTGTATTTCAGTCAACACTGTAGTCTGTAGAGATTCATATGTCACCATAGCCTACACAATTGTTAACATCAAGTTCAAGTATCACTGGTCATCTTATAAATGAGTCTTGGGTAACATGACCAAAGGTCATACACGTAGGTCGTTTAGATCATGTTGGGGGCATTTTTTTAAATGTCAAGTTGAAAGTGTATGGATCTCGTTCATGAAACTGGGAAATAAGGGTAATCTGTATCACTGATCACATTACATGAATTTCAGGTCACATGATCAAGGTCAAAAGGCTATTTAGGGCCAATAAACCCAGTATTCATTATCATATGAATCATGTAAGGTGCCAAGAAAGCAAAAGGGTGTTCCACTCCACTTGCTGTTTGGTTGCACTAGGAATTACCACTCACTTCCCTGGCTTGAGTTTGTATATCGTATAATAATCTTTTGTCAGCAATCTTCACTCTTTTGAAATTAACTGTTCTCATTGCAGTTTATTGACATTGGATGAATCAGAGAACAAGAAACAAGTGGACAAGATCCAAAACCCGGATGATGGATTTCAAGTTCAGCAGAATGTAAGTTCTCATCCCACCATTAATGTGCTGTATCGTACAGAGCATTCCTAAATTAGTGTAAGGGTCATTTTTTCGGAGCTACATAATTTCATACCTGAATATGAAAGCAAAGGAAGGAGTGGCTCTTCGGGTCATATGACTCCTAAATTTACATCACCACTGTTATACATCTGTGACGTATATGAAATAGGAAGTGAAGGTAGCCTACAAAACTCAATTTTTCCAAGTTTCATTGCAGTGGTCAAAGTTACACTGTTTATGAATTATTTATGAGTTGTTTAGTCTAAACGCTACCCATTGTAGTCAGTTCTGTTCGACTCTAACAAAGCCAAGTCTTCTTTTAGCTCAGATCCAAAAGTTGCATAATGGATTAATTTGTTAATAAATTTGTTATAGAAAACAGAAATGTGTAGTTGCCAGTCCAATTTTTACAAAACATTCATGGTTATAGGTAGGAATTGTTGTCTTGGTTGCAAAACGTTTAAATTGAAATTTAATGTGAAATATCAGTATTTTTCCAAGATATTTTTCTTCTTCAAAGGTGTGGCAGGGGGAGGGAAACAAAGCAAGAAACCAAGGCCTGAACGTTTTTTAATCCTGTCCAAGGAATCATAGACAAAGTGTCTAATAGCATGGATAAAAAGTTACAATATTTGATGTAAAGATGTTGCATCAGACACACACACACCCACACATCATGGTGGTTATAAAAGAACATATAACTTTCGTATCAAGGTATCAACGGTTTTTAATCATTAAGTTTCTTATAGCATGTGGCACTTACAAGAAGCCCATAAACATGATAAAAGAAGCATTAAGGGGCAATTCCCGGGGGGGGGGCACTTACATTGACGAGTGGATACCATGCGCGACCAAAAAAACACGTAAAAAAGGATGTCTTTTTCACGATAGGGCACGTTACGTACGTAACGTGATAAGGGTGTCAAAAACACAAAAATAATGTAATAAGGGTATCTATTTTGTTAGGAAAATTACGTGCTTAGGGTCGAATTTGCGGGGATGATAAAACAAAATTAAAATGTTTTTAAAGGATGTCCTTTTTACCCCAACACTTCGTGTTTAGAGTCCGATTTGCGCGAGGTGTAGAAGATGGGGTCGTACTAAACCAAATAACGTAAAACCGACGACCGAATGACCCGTAACACTAAAACATTCCTGTACTTGTTTAGAGGTTCATTTCACGGAATATTTGGCAAGAGTATCGTTTTGTTTCCAATACTTGTTAAGGGTTGGGTTTCACAAGCCACTACTTAAAGATTGTGTATAGTTTTGGTAAATCCACCAAAATGCACCTATCACTATTCCAATTCATTGCTAGCTAATATGAATGGATATGCCATATAACAGTTATGATGTGGAGGATATGAAATGAAAATGTGTTTTACAGGATAAATTTTGCGATTTTACATGGAAATTTAACTTGATCGGGTCACCCGATCAAATTAAAATATCTGTGTGTTTTTGTCTTTCAATTAAATCCTATTCCAAATCATGGAATGGGCTGAAACTTTCAAGATATGTTCTTTGTCTGTAACTTTTGGATATCTAATCACTAAATTTATAAGATAAGTGCTTGAATGCCCATTTTTTAATTTAAAACAAGCATCGCCGAGAGAGGGCGCTATATATCCAAGATTTGAATATTTGAAATTTTCTCAGAGAAGTGCAGTTGGAAAAATATCTAACGGTCTCTACGCTTCAGTAAGACTGTCCTATTAGATGATATTCGATTATCAATCACATTATTGACCTTTTACCAAAGCTATACACAGGCTTTAAGTTAAGGGGTGCATTTTCTGAATATTGAAATTACGTGTTTAGGGTGCTTTTTGAGACCCCATGGTCGCGCATGGTATCCACTCGCGAATGGAAGTGACCCCCGGGGGGCAATTACATGTTAATGATCATCATGCATGTATCCAGACAGGTCTGAATTTTTAAATATTCAGCCATAACTCATATTAGTTCTCAGTTATTTAAAAAAATGTTCCATTATAAAGTCGAAGACAAATGATTATCCATTCCCTTTTAATTTTCAGAATGAAGAAGCAGAGATTGCAATGACAGTAGTGAGAGGAGACTTTCATCAGGCATCATTTGGATTTTTCACGCACAGTGCTGTTGGGACCCAATGTAGTACCATAAGCTTAATGGCAGTTCTAAGCACATCGGTCAAATCTCATATGAAATGGACAACTTCTGACATCAACAACATCTTGATAGAAGGGACAGAGAACATCTTGCTATTCTCAAAGGACTGGGATGGCCTGAAAAAAGGTCAATTGCAATGCTTGATGTTGATGAATTCCCTTCTACCGTGGAATTTGATTTAGATGATCGCCGTATTACAGCAAGCATTGGGATCACAGATGTGGCTTATTGTCTGACAACTCAGCTTCGAAAAACAATGATGTCAAAGCTTCAAGAAAAGCCAAACCACAATTTCATGTTAAGAATACATGACAAATGCACAGCTATTCTTCATTCCAAGGAGACTGGAAAGTACAGTCTCTTTGACTCGCACTCAAGGGATGACAAAGGTGGTATCTGTCCTGATGGTGCTGCATGCCTCATCCATTTTGGAACCGTCAGTGACTTGATCTCATACTTAGAAAGGTTTGCTGCAGACAAGTCAGAGAGTCAGATGGATATTATTCCTGTTGATGTTAGCATATTGTCAGAAGACAGTAAGCCATATAAAGGTACCCAAGATTCAATATCATCACATGACAATGAAAGCTACCATAGTGAAACTGAGCCAATTCTTGTTGATGATTCTTCTGATGAGTCCCACAATGAAGCATCACAGATAGCACAATCCCATCTCTCAGTTGGTAAGCAAAATCAAATACATACTTTAACAAATTATTTGACAAATATTTCGTTAGGTTATTGGACTCGTTTCCAAACTTCAAACTCTGTAAACTTGGAAGAACATGAAGTAGGTAAGAGAGGCCTTCCTCAATAAAGGATATCTATATTTTATTATATGTATTAATTTATTCACACAGAATTATAGTAAATCCGGATGTTGATTTGGAACTCGATTTACACATCACAGAGGCAATTTTTGCTTTTAAATCACCTGTTTTTTGGCATACTTCTCAATTCTTCCCAATTGGGATTTTCAAGTTAAGTTTTCCACATTGACGTAGGGAATTTAATTGACATTAATCCCAGTAACACAAAGGAAATTTTACCAATCACATAGCATGTATTAGAAATACTTTCTTGGATATTTGATAAATTTATCTGAAAAATATAGCATTGATTCTAGGTTTTATTGTAAAAGCTATTGTTACAGACTCAAAACTTAATATATCTAATAATCTGAGTATATTAGTGTTTTCTTTAAACTATGTAATACTAAAAATGTTTAAAAAATATTCCTTACTATTTGCAGATGTCCAAAATAAACCAAGCTCCAGTGAAGAAAAAAAATTCTATGCAGATGACAAAGAACTCCCAGTCTACACATCTGGCAAATGCAAAAGGTTCACTCCTGCAGAAGCAGTAAAAATCTTGTTAGGAGAAGCTGATAAATGCACGAGAGTGCCTCTACGTGTACGGGAAAATTATGCCTTTCTCCTTGATACAAGTTGTTTCGCTACTACTGAAGATGTGAAATCTGACATGAATGGTATATATGCCAAACTACTCAGAATCGCAACCTGGACGGTTGGTGTGGATTGTGTAGATGATACCATCACAATAATAGATAAGAAGAAGTTGGAATTGACCACAAATGCCAAAAACAAGTATCATCTCTCTATGCATTCTAAGATGAATTATGCAGGTCTGTGCCGCTCCATATTCATGCTGCTAGATCCACAGGGCGATGTGGTAAATAATGCATGTCTTCTTCAATACCACATTCACAACCAACTAGCACAAGACAAGGTAAAGTATGATGTGCTACCTCATGGTAACAGAAAACATGGTGACACACCATTTTATCCTACACATAGAAGTACTCTGGGTGAGATAAAATCACAGCTCCACGATGGCTCAAGCAGTGCTGTCGTGTACAATAAGATTTCCCTGTCTGACGGAGGAATCATGGCAATAAGTGATCCTGGGAAAATTCCAAGGTCACGACAGCAGGTGTATCAAACCAAATACCGCATACAGAACAAATATGATGATGTTGAAGAACTTCTGATGTACGCCCAAGCAAAAGAAAATCCAATCATATTTGATCACCAAGATGTTCCAGAAGACCTTTGGGTACTGGGAACTCAACACATGTGTGTTGATTTGGGGCGTTTCAGCCAATCAAAAGAATCCCTTCCAATAAGTATTGACCCGACTTTTGAATTTGGTCAGTTCGAAGTTACACCTATAACTTATCGTCACTTGCTGCTAAAAAGCAAACGAAGTGGGGTTCATCCGGTGTTTCTTGGGCCAACTGCCATTCACCATGGCAAAGATTCAGCTACATATGGAAGGATAGTTTCTTCTATATCACGTAGTTGTCCTCAACTGAGATTAAACCTTGCTGGCTTCATTACAGATGGTGAGGCAGCCCTGTCAAAGGCAATGGAAGAAGGTTTCCCATTAGCTACAGGGTTGCGGTGCTTTCGTCACGTGCACACCAACTGTAAACAGAAGCTAGATGAAATTGGTATAAGATCAAAACAAGACAAGGAATACTTCTTAGATTTTGTGTTTGGAAAAGATGGTCTGGTTGAATGTAACACTCCAGATGAATTGAGTGCCATGCTGGAATCCAGAAAAACATCTTTGGACGTTAAAGAAAGGCAGATTTTGGGTGTAAAAGAACCGTATACTTCGCGATTTTGGAGATACATAAAGAAGAAAGAAAACATGTTGGCAAACAACATGATTAAATGTCAAAGAGAAAAGGCAGGGATGCCATGCAACCGCCTTGGTCAGCCAGACAGGCCATACACCAACCAGTCTGAGAGCTTGAACAACATTCTGACCAGACAGAAAGAAGCTATTTCAAAAGTTCCGAAAAGCAGAATCCCAACTACAAATCTTTCCTTTGTCAAAAATGTTTGGGAGGAGGTCACTAATCACCAAATGAGTGAATTAACCAAGGCCTTGATCGGAATGAGTGATGAGTACACCTTATCAGAAAAAGCAGTCTACCTTGCTGTGAAGCAAGAAGACTGGTTTTCTTGGAGTACTTCTCGGCGAGCTCTGTACCTAAAACAATTCCATAGTCTTACCCTTGATGACATCAAAAGAAAGAAGCAAGTATCCTTGCCACCTGATGACAACGAAGTTCATATAACTCCTCCCCCAGTTTTGTTTGATGTGGGTTTGAAGGACCGTTTACAGGCAGCCGTTGAGGTTTCCAAAGATGTGGCAGAAATAGTAATTTCAGAGGCAGAGTTGCTAATGCAAACGCCAAGTGCCATTAGTGAAAAGCCATCCATGTCAGTCGGTAGTAGCAAGAAATTTTTGGTTGCCTCAAAGGCCAACAAGCAGGGCTTTTACACCTGTACATTGTTTGCAAATCATGTTTCATGCGATTGCCCTGCTTTTAAGCGTAGTCCCATGTGCAAACATAGTCTGTGTATTGCACAGAAAAGTGGGATAATAAGAGCTCACCTGGAGTTTATAACCAAGAAAAAAACTAAGAGTAAAGGCTACCTTCAGATGAATCCTGCCAGTCCTACAGCAGGGAAAAAAGGTGGAAAACACAAGAATCCATGGAGGCCAAGACATCAAACCTCAGGTACAGACTCTTCCAATACAGAAAGTGATGTTAACTCTTTGCCACCCAGGCCTTTTACAGAGTTGCATCACAACAACGAACCATTCTTTGTCTGTTTTTTGACAGATGAGCCGAAGGCCAAAGAATGTAGAGAATGCGGAGTGGAATTTCCACGTTACCAACTAATACGTCCATTTGATATTGTCATATCACATAAGGAAAAATGGACATACTCCACATCTGATGAACCCCAAAAACGTCGCATTTCTTCCAAATATACAACCAAGTATTACTGTGTTCAGGCTTCCTGTATTCTTCGGCGATTTGTTTATTTCACGGCCTCTCTCATGAAGTTAGATGATGGAACCAAATGCAGGCTTTGCTCTTCCCATAAAGACCTCTTGAAGCATGAGCTTGGTTTCAACATACTTTGAAATATGTACACATATGAAATGAAATAAGTGTTGCATAGCTAGCATGGACTCAAGAAGATATGGACATTCTTCAGATAATGAATATGCCTGGGGGGGGGGCACTCAGTATATAATGCATAGTGGGTATGTGCCGCGGAGGGGACCCCCATTTTTACACTAAAAAAAGTTCCGTTCCAAGGCATAGCATTTTTGTCTTATTGGGAAAAAGAACAAAGAAAGCCGCTCCAAGGCATAGCATTTCCTTCTTATCGTGAAAAGGGAAGAAAGAAATCCGCTCCAAAGCTTCGCATATTTTCTGTTACGCCGTTCCGGTCGCATTGTTTGAGCCGCAGTTTTGGTGAAAAGCGGCCGTTGAGCGATGTCCAACCATTGCCTATGTGCTAGCGCACCCGTGCCGCCCGGCTAGCTGCATTCACGTAACTATGCCCGTTCCAGAGGGATGCATATACACACTCACATGCAGGGGACTCATCCCAAGGACCCCCATTTTCACAAACATTTGTAGTTCCGAAGCCCGTTCCGAGGACCCTCCTTTTTACAATTAGCCCGCTCCAAGGCCCCCGTTTTTTTCTCGCCCGCAGCACACCCCCACCACTTTTTGGGTCGAGTGCCCCCCGGGGAATATGCTAACAGGTGGTTGTAATTTTCATCTGTTTTGGTCTACTTTATCTGATGGTCGGTGGCATAAGGAGCCAAAATTTTGGTTTTGTATTACAAAAATACAATTTCATGATAGATTTTGACATAATATTTGGAAAATAGTATATTTCACCATTCTCTCTTTCTTCTTCAATCCTTTTTTTTTTTGGGGGGGCATCAAAATGATGATATTCACCTTTACGAGGCCTGAAGCAGTTTGTGATTAGATATTGATATTGCACAAAATATGTGCATAAGATGATAAATCACTTCAATCTCAGATAATTGACATGCAGTTTTTGTTTACCTTTCGTAATCTTAGTCTTGTGTTATATTTTGGAAAATGTATGCATATTTTAACTCTTTGCCCGCCACATACAGAATCACTCCTGCGCCACATTAATTTCAAGGTGCACCCTTAAGAGGGGATTTGCATGGACTTGGCTAATTCAGCTCACAATAGCATTTGATTGGTTTATTGTAACAAAAAGCTTTGTGTGTCAAAGTACAATGCGATGCACTCATCAATATTGTGTATGTGTGCGTGAACAATAGACTTAGTACATTCTGTGTGTATTGTGAATGGACTGTGACTTGAGTCGAAGTTGGCAGCCCCCTGTATGTGACTCTAGTCGAACAAAGCGAGCAAAGAGTTAAGATCCAGAGGAAATAGTCTGATTGTTTATGATAAATAATCAAATTTTCTTCCAAGTTTCTCTGTAATCTTTCAGATGTAGATGGCATGTAGAGATCGTGTCTCCCCATGTTATTGAAATTATGTGTGACCAGGGGAAGGGGACATTAACATAATATTGGTGGTACAGGGACGTGCCACTTTGATGAACCCCCTTTTCAGCCCTAATTTTTAGCTCTCTAGATACTCCAAATCCCAAAAATTCCATTCAGAAGGAACCCCGCCATGCTCGCAAGACCTACATGACGAAACATCTCAGTTCCCTAGCTCTGCCAAAATTGTCCAGCACGAGCAAAAGAAGATCGTTAAGTACAAACTTCAATCACATCCCTTAAAGAACTATATTGGAATTAAATCTAATTACATATTGGCTTGTTTTTGTTGTTTTTCATGTGTTTTTCTTGTACTCTCGATATTTTGTTTGTTACTTGTTTTTCTTTCCTTAATTTGCAACCTAAAATGAAGGGGTTAATCTTTTTACTTTTTGATTGGCCCTTTTTTTTACCCTTTGGATTTCCTATGTCTGTTAAACACTTATCTAAAGTAATTTTTGTACCTTATTTTGTCCGTGGTGCAAACATTTTACTTGTTATGATTTGATGTATTCATGTTTTTTGGAAATGTAGAAAATGAACTTTGAAATTTATACTGTAGGGGTGCTGCTTTCTGACAGTGGCAGCTATAGCGATAGCATCAAAGTTAAAATCTTACCAAGGTTATTTATGGTCTTTTAACTCTGATCATGTTACTCAACACAAGTTAAGTTTTTTTTATATGTCCGTTTAATTTTGAATGTATAAGGACCTATTTCATGACATTTGGACCTCAAGGATTTTCAAGTATCATTGTATAGAAGTTGAAGGTCACATGTTTAAGGTCAAAAGTCATTTAGGATCAATGAAATTTGACCATGGTTTGGTATCAAGATTTATATCTTAACCAAGGTTATTTTATGAAACGTGGTCAATAGGGTAATCAAGTACCACTGATGTACATGTATAAGCTGCAGGTCGAATGACCCAAAGGTCATTTACGGTCGATAAGCACTGATCATCAGTTAATATATAAAACTGAACCGATGTAAATGCTATCGATCGGCGAATGGATGAATGCAATTTCAGGCACATGCAAGCTTTTCTTGGCAAGCCACTCCGTTCTGTTTTGTATAGTTATTATAGTCAAAGTTACTTTAGT
Source organism: Lytechinus variegatus (assembly GCF_018143015.1). Classification (NCBI taxonomy): domain Eukaryota; kingdom Metazoa; phylum Echinodermata; class Echinoidea; order Temnopleuroida; family Toxopneustidae; genus Lytechinus; species Lytechinus variegatus. The sequence continues at coordinate 19,438,997 of NC_054754.1, read as the reverse complement.
TTGCATTAATTCTCATTGTTTATACCTTATTTCGATTGATGTTGTATTTGACTATGTATTGTTTGATTTTGTTGTGCTTTGTGAACGGAAAATGAATAAAATCTAAATGTAAGATATTATCTAGGGGCCAATGTCAACTTTGAAAAAAATAAACAAATGATTTTGAGTTGTTCAAGATAGTTTTGAAATTATCAGTCAGCGATTTCATTCATGGAAAGACCCAAGTCTAAAAAAATGTGCAATGAAGTGGAAATTCTTTATGATATAGACACTTTTAATTCTATACTTGCCAATACATTGAATGTATTCCCAAAGCCCATGCTTGGAAGTTTTAAAGGTGCCGGGGAACAAACTGCAAACACTTTTTGAGGGCTCTCATTAAGTGTGTGCTGGCAACTAGTCTTGAAATTTTTGAGGTAATCATCAATAAAACAAGAGAATTAATTAGCCTAGAATTTCATTCATACAGACAAACTAATAAGTTTTGGACAGGAAAGTGCATGTTTTATCACTTGGTAACATAATTAGTGCGGTATGAATGTATTTAGCAGTGAATTGATGCTGCATGATGCTGTACTGTTGCTATTTCGGTGCTGTATTTAAGTATGATCATCCACAAATGCTAAATCTCTTGATGTTTTCAGATGAATGTATATAAATGCCACATTTGATTCTGTTTGATTTTAATATCATTACAAACATGTATTTTTTTTATCAAGAATTGACCGACCACATTTATCCCCCCCTCCGATCTGTCATTCTCCCCTCTCACTCTCTCTCTCTCTATCTCCCCCATCTTTCTCTTTGTTTCCTCCTGTTTCTCTTTCTAGTTAAGATTATGTTATGAACTTTTAATGTTGTAATCTGTAATTAACAATTGGAGACACCTTATTCATCCTATCTCATCCTCTCTTTTTTTCTTTCTCTTCCTTTTCTCATTTGCTTTTTAGATTTATGATTCCCGTAGTATTGGTTTCCTCTCACTATCACTCTCCCTTTCTCTTTTTCCCCTTTATTTTTGCCCCCATATTATATGGTTATACATGTAATATAGCATTTAATGCCCTAGTTGCGTTCTGTTCGAATTACACTTTCACACTTCTTGACGTTTGTACATGCTTCATTGATCAATATGTTGCTTTTTAAAGTTTCTTTATTTTTCTTTTGGTATATCTTTTATGATTGTGTAATATGATTATCGGTTAGTTGTTATTTTTGCTTTTATTTCATCTTTATGATATTGTACTTTGCCTTTGTTTATAGTGTGCACTTGATTTTTCAGTCTTTGGACTGTTTTGCCTGTTTTCTTATTGAATAAATACCATACTACTACTACTTTATGTTGTTCGGCAGCATGTACTATAAATTATAGGTTTTTGTGATAGAAATGCAGGTCATAATTTAACACAAGCACCATTTCATATGACGTAGAGAATTAGTGTGAATTGAGCTTTACGATTGGATGTTGAATGTTTTTTTTGTAAAGTGTTAATATGCGATCAGCTTTTCGACTGATACAGATACCCTTGTTGTAGCAATCCAATTCAAATGAATAAATCAATAAATGAACTTTCTTTATAGTCATAGCATTGTTTTGCGTGTAAAGCAGACAAAGAACATATCTGAGTAGCAATGCCCTTTCAAGTGTTCTCGGGTAGTTTTGTCTCAAGTACAGACTTTTAGGATCAAGTGGTAGGTTTGAAGATTTTCTAAATAACATGGTTTGGAAAATAGACTAAGCTGCATACCGTTGTGGCGTGCGCCTGTAATCCAAGCTACATGGGGAAGTTAGAAATTGATGCAGAGGTTCGAACCCTGGTCACGCATTTCGGAAGGTGGCGTTTAAGGTTGATCCCAGACGTAAATAATCATATCTGATTGATACATGTTTGACAAAACTCAAATACACACGCACACACACAGTTGATCTATTACACAAGGTCTTAATTTTGTAGTTGGTTGGGTCTTAGTTTTGTATTGAGTACATAGGATAGGCGAAGTGTTTCTCCCAAACTGGGTCTGGAGTACAGACTAGACTCATACCAATGAATATTACACAGGGTCTTAGTTTTGTAGTTGGTTGGGTCTTAGTTTTGTAGTTTTGTATTGAGTACATAGGATAGGTGAAGTGTTTCTCCCAAACTGGGTCTGGAGTACAGACTAGACTCATACCAATGAATATTACACAGGGTCTTAGTTTTGTAGTTGGTTGGGTCTTAGTTTTGTAGTTTTGTATTGAGTACATAGGATAGGTGAAGTGTATCTCCCAAACTGGGTCTGGAGTACAGACTAGACTCATACCAATGAATATTACACAGGGTCTTAGTTTTGTAGTTGGTTGGGTCTTAGTTTTGTAGTTTTGTATTGAGTACATAGGATAGGTGAAGTGTATCTCCCAAACTGTGTCTGGAGTACAGACTAGACTCATACCATACCAATGAATATTACACAGGGTCTTAGTTTTGTAGTTGGTTGGGTCTTAGTTTTGTAGTTTTGTATTGAGTACATAGGATAGGTGAAGTGTATCTCCCAAACTGGGTCTGGAGTACAGACTAGACTCATACCAATGAATATTACACAGGGTCTTAGTTTTGTAGTTGGTTGGGTCTTAGTTTTGTAGTTTTGTATTGAGTACATAGGATAGGCGAAGTGTATCTCCCAACTGGGTCTGGAGTACAGACTAGGCTGCATACCAATGAGTGTTACACAGGGTCTTAGTTTTGTAGTTGGTTGGGTCTTAGTTTTGTAGTTTTGTATTGAGTACATAGGATAGGCGAAGTGTATCTCCCAAACTGGGTCTGGAGTACAGACTAGGCTGCATACCAATGAGTGTTACACAGGGTCTTAGTTTTGTAGTTGGTTGGGTCTTAGTTTTGTAGTTTTGTATTGAGTACATAGGATAGGTGAAGTGTATCTCCGAAACTGGGTCTGGAGTACAGACTAGACTCATACCAATTAATATTACACAGGGTCTTAGTTTTGTAGTTGGTTGGGTCTTAGTTTTGTAGTTTTGTATAGAGTACATAGGATAGGCGAAGTGTTTCTCCCAAACAGGGTCTGAAGTACAGACTAGACTCATACCAATGAATATTACACAGGGTCTTAGTTTTGTAGTTGGTTGGGTCTTCGTTTTGTAGTTTTGTATAGAGTACATAGGATAGGCGAAGTGTTTCTCCCAAACAGGGTCTGAAGTACAGACTAGACTCATACCAATGAATATTATACAGGGTCTTAGTTTTGTAGTTGGTTGGGTCTTAGTTTTGTAGTTTTGTATTGAGTACATAGGATAGGCGAAGTGTATCTCCCAACTGGGTCTGGAGTACAGACTAGGCTGCATACCAATTAATATTAAACAGGGTCTTAGTTTTGTAGTTGGTTGGGTCTTAGTTTTGTAGTTTTGTATAGAGTACATAGGATAGGCGAAGTGTTTCTCCCAAACAGGGTCTGAAGTACAGACTAGACTCATACCAATGAATATTATACAGGGTCTTAGTTTTGTAGTTGGTTGGGTCTTAGTTTTGTAGTTTTGTATTGAGTACATAGGATAGGCGAAGTGTATCTCCCAAACTGGGTCTGGAGTACAGACTAGGCTGCATACCAATGAGTGTTACACAGGGTCTTAGTTTTGTAGTTGGTTGGGTCTTAGTTTTGTAGTTTTGTATTGAGTACATAGGATAGGTGAAGTGTATCTCCCAAACTGGGTCTGGAGTACAGACTAGACTCATACCAATTAATATTACACAGGGTCTCAGTTTTGTAGTTGGTTGGGTCTTAGTTTTGTAGTTTTGTATAGAGTACATAGGATAGGCGAAGTGTTTCTCCCAAACAGGGTCTGAAGTACAGACTAGACTCATACCAATGAATATTACACAGGGTCTTAGTTTTGTAGTTGGTTGGGTCTTAGTTTTGTAGTTTTGTATTGAGTACATAGGATAGGCGAAGTGTTTCTCCCAAACAGGGTCTGAAGTACAGACTAGACTCATACCAATGAATATTACACAGGGTCTTAGTTTTGTAGTTTTGTATTGAGTACATAGGATAGGTGAAGTGTATCTCCCAACTGGGTCTGGAGTACAGACTAGGCTGCATACCAATTAATATTAAACAGGGTCTTAGTTTTGTAGTTGGTTGGGTCTTAGTTTTGTAGTTTTGTAAAGAGTACATAGGATAGGCGAAGTGTTTCTCCCAAACAGGGTCTGAAGTACAGACTAGACTCATACCAATGAATATTATACAGGGTCTTAGTTTTGTAGTTGGTTGGGTCTTAGTTTTGTAGTTTTGTATTGAGTACATAGGATAGGCGAAGTGTATCTCCCAAACTGGGTCTGGAGTACAGACTAGGCTGCATACCAATGAGTGTTACACAGGGTCTTAGTTTTGTAGTTGGTTGGGTCTTAGTTTTGTAGTTTTGTATTGAGTACATAGGATAGGTGAAGTGTATCTCCCAAACTGGGTCTGGAGTACAGACTAGACTCATACCAATTAATATTACACAGGGTCTTAGTTTTGTAGTTGGTTGGGTCTTAGTTTTGTAGTTTTGTATAGAGTACATAGGATAGGCGAAGTGTTTCTCCCAAACAGGGTCTGAAGTACAGACTAGACTCATACCAATGAATATTACACAGGGTCTTAGTTTTGTAGTTGGTTGGGTCTTAGTTTTGTAGTTTTGTATTGAGTACATAGGATAGGCGAAGTGTTTCTCCCAAACAGGGTCTGAAGTACAGACTAGACTCATACCAATGAATATTATACAGGGTCTTAGTTTTGTAGTTGGTTGGGTCTTAGTTTTGTAGTTTTGTATTGAGTACATAGGATAGGCGAAGTGTATCTCCCAAACTGGGTCTGGAGTACAGACTAGGCTGCATACCAATTAATATTAAACAGGGTCTTAGTTTTGTAGTTGGTTGGGTCTTAGTTTTGTAGTTTTGTATTGAGTACATAGGATAGGTGAAGTGTATCTCCCAAACTGGGTCTGGAGTACAGACTAGACTCATACCAATTAATATTACACAGGGTCTTAGTTTTGTAGTTGGTTGGGTCTTAGTTTTGTAGTTTTGTATAGAGTACATAGGATAGGCGAAGTGTTTCTCCCAAACAGGGTCTGAAGTACAGACTAGACTCATACCAATGAATATTACACAGGGTCTTAGTTTTGTAGTTGGTTGGGTCTTAGTTTTGTAGTTTTGTATAGAGTACATAGGATAGGCGAAGTGTTTCTCCCAAACAGGGTCTGAAGTACAGACTAGACTCATACCAATGAATATTACACAGGGTCTTAGTTTTGTAGTTTTGTATTGAGTACATAGGATAGGCGAAGTGTTTCTCCCAAACTGGGTCTGGAGTACAGACTAGACTCATACCAATGAATATTATACAGGGTCTTAGTTTTGTAGTTGGTTGGGTCTTAGTTTTGTAGTTTTGTATTGAGTACATAGGATAGGCGAAGTGTATCTCCCAAACTGGGTCTGGAGTACAGACTAGGCTGCATACCAATGAATATTATACAGGGTCTTAGTTTTGTAGTTGGTTGGGTCTTAGTTTTGTAGTTTTGTATTGAGTACATAGGATAGGCGAAGTGTATCTCCCAAACTGGGTCTGGAGTACAGACTAGGCTGCATACCAATGAGTGTTACACAGGGTCTTAGTTTTGTAGTTGGTTGGGTCTTAGTTTTGTAGTTTTGTATAGAGTACATAGGATAGGTGAAGTGTATCTCCCAAACTGGGTCTGGAGTACAGACTAGACTCATACCAATTAAAATACACAGGGTCTTCGTTTTGTAGTTGGTTGGGTCTTTGTTTTGTAGTTTTGTATAGAGTACATAGGATAGGCGAAGTGTTTCTCCCAAACTGGGTCTGGAGTACAGACTAGGCTGCATACCAATGAGTGTTACACAGGGTCTTAGTTTTGTAGTTGGTTGGGTCTTAGTTTTGTAGTTTTGTATTGAGTACATAGGATAGGTGAAGTGTATCTCCCAAACTGTGTCTGGAGTACAGACTAGACTCGTACCAATGAATATTACACAGGGTCTTAGTTTTGTAGTTGGTTGGGTCTTAGTTTTGTAGTTTTGTATAGAGTACATAGGATAGGCGAAGTGTTTCTGCCAAACAGGGTCTGAAGTACAGACTAGACTCATACCAATGAATATTACACAGGGTCTTAGTTTTGTAGTTGGTTTGGTCTTAGTTTTGTAGTTTTGTATAGAGTACATAGGATAGGCGAAGTGTTTCTCCCAAACAGGGTCTGGAGTACAGACTAGACTCATACCAATGAATATTACACAGGGTCTTAGTTTTGTAGTTTTGTATTGAGTACATAGGATAGGCGAAGTGTATCTCCCAAATTGGGTCTGGAGTACAGACTAGGCTGCATACCAATTAATATTAAACAGGGTCTTAGTTTTGTAGTTGGTTGGGTCTTAGTTTTGTAGTTTTGTATAGAGTACATAGGATAGGCGAAGTGTTTCTCCCAAACAGGGTCTGAAGTACAGACTAGACTCATACCAATGAATATTATACAGGGTCTTAGTTTTGTAGTTGGTTGGGTCTTAGTTTTGTAGTTTTGTATTGAGTACATAGGATAGGCGAAGTGTATCTCCCAAACTGGGTCTGGAGTACAGACTAGGCTGCATACCAATGAGTGTTACACAGGGTCTTAGTTTTGTAGTTGGTTGGGTCTTAGTTTTGTAGTTTTGTATTGAGTACATAGGATAGGTGAAGTGTATCTCCCAAACTGGGTCTGGAGTACAGACTAGACTCATACCAGTTAATATTACACAGGGTCTTAGTTTTGTAGTTGGTTGGGTCTTAGTTTTGTAGTTTTGTATAGAGTACATAGGATAGGCGAAGTGTTTCTGCCAAACAGGGTCTGAAGTACAGACTAGACTCATACCAATGAATATTACACAGGGTCTTAGTTTTGTAGTTGGTTGGGTCTTAGTTTTGTAGTTTTGTATAGAGTACATAGGATAGGCGAAGTGTTTCTCCCAAACAGGGTCTGAAGTACAGACTAGACTCATACCAATGAATATTACACAGGGTCTTAGTTTTGTAGTTGGTTGGGTCTTAGTTTTGTAGTTTTGTATAGAGTACATAGGATAGGCGAAGTGTTTCTCCCAAACAGGGTCTGAAGTACAGACTAGACTCATACCAATGAATATTACACAGGGTCTTAGTTTTGTAGTTGGTTGGGTCTTAGTTTTGTAGTTTTGTATTGAGTACATAGGATAGGCGAAGTGTATCTCCCAAACTGGGTCTGGAGTACAGACTAGGCTGCATACCAATTAATATTACACAGGGTCTTAGTTTTGTAGTTGGTTGGGTCTTAGTTTTGTAGTTTTGTATTGAGTACATAGGATAGGTGAAGTGTATCTCCCAAACTGGGTCTGGAGTACAGACTAGACTCATACCAATTAATATTACACAGGGTCTTAGTTTTGTAGTTGGTTGGGTCTTAGTTTTGTAGTTTTGTATTGAGTACATAGGATAGGCGAAGTGTTTCTGCCAAACTGGGTCTGAAGTACAGACTAGACTCATACCAATGAATATTACACAGGGTCTTAGTTTTGTAGTTGGTTGGGTCTTAGTTTTGTAGTTTTGTATTGAGTACATAGGATAGGCGAAGTGTTTCTCCCAAACAGGGTCTGGAGTACAGACTAGACTCATACCAATGAATATTACACAGGGTCTTAGTTTTGTAGTTTTGTATTGAGTACATAGGATAGGCGAAGTGTTTCTCCCAAACTGGGTCTGAAGTACAGACTAGACTCATACCAATGAATATTATACAGGGTCTTAGTTTTGTAGTTGGTTGGGTCTTAGTTTTGTAGTTTTGTATTGAGTACATAGGATAGGCGAAGTGTATCTCCCAACTGGGTCTGGAGTACAGACTAGGCTGCATACCAATGAATATTACACAGGGTCTTAGTTTTGTAGTTGGTTGGGTCTTAGTTTTGTAGTTTTGTATTGAGTACATAGGATAGGCGAAGTGTATCTCCCAAACTGGGTCTGGAGTACAGACTAGGCTGCATACCAATGAGTGTTACACAGGGTCTTAGTTTTGTAGTTGGTTGGGTCTTAGTTTTGTAGTTTTGTATTGAGTACATAGGATAGGTGAAGTGTATCTCCCAAACTGTGTCTGGAGTACAGACTAGACTCATACCAATGAATATTACACAGGGTCTTAGTTTTGTAGTTGGTTGGGTCTTAGTTTTGTAGTTTTGTATTGAGTACATAGGATAGGCGAAGTGTTTCTCCCAAACAGGGTCTGAAGTACAGACTAGACTCATACCAATGAATATTACACAGGGTCTTAGTTTTGTAGTTGGTTGGGTCTTAGTTTTGTAGTTTTGTATAGAGTACATAGGATAGGCGAAGTGTTTCTCCCAAACAGGGTCTGGAGTACAGACTAGACTCATACCAATGAATATTACACAGGGTCTTAGTTTTGTAGTTTTGTATTGAGTACATAGGATAGGCGAAGTGTTTCTCCCAATTGGGTCTGGAGTACAGACTAGGCTGCATACCAATTAATATTAAACAGGGTCTTAGTTTTGTAGTTGGTTGGGTCTTAGTTTTGTAGTTTTGTATAGAGTACATAGGATAGGCGAAGTGTTTCTCCCAAACAGGGTCTGAAGTACAGACTAGACTCATACCAATGAATATTATACAGGGTCTTAGTTTTGTAGTTGGTTGGGTCTTAGTTTTGTAGTTTTGTATTGAGTACATAGGATAGGCGAAGTGTATCTCCCAAACTGGGTCTGGAGTACAGACTAGGCTGCATACCAATGAGTGTTACACAGGGTCTTAGTTTTGTAGTTGGTTGGGTCTTAGTTTTGTAGTTTTGTATTGAGTACATAGGATAGGTGAAGTGTATCTCCCAAACTGGGTCTGGAGTACAGACTAGACTCATACCAATTAATATTACACAGGGTCTTAGTTTTGTAGTTGGTTGGGTCTTAGTTTTGTAGTTTTGTATAGAGTACATAGGATAGGCGAAGTCTTTCTGCCAAACAGGGTCTGAAGTACAGACTAGACTCATACCAATGAATATTACACAGGGTCTTAGTTTTGTAGTTGGTTGGGTCTTAGTTTTGTAGTTTTGTATAGAGTACATAGGATAGGCGAAGTGTTTCTCCCAAACAGGGTCTGAAGTACAGACTAGACTCATACCAATGAATATTACACAGGGTCTTAGTTTTGTAGTTGGTTGGGTCTTAGTTTTGTAGTTTTGTATAGAGTACATAGGATAGGCGAAGTGTTTCTCCCAAACAGGGTCTGAAGTACAGACTAGACTCATACCAATGAATATTATACAGGGTCTTAGTTTTGTAGTTGGTTGGGTCTTAGTTTTGTAGTTTTGTATTGAGTACATAGGATAGGCGAAGTGTATCTCCCAAACTGGGTCTGGAGTACAGACTAGGCTGCACACCAATTAATATTAAACAGGGTCTTAGTTTTGTAGTTGGTTGGGTCTTAGTTTTGTAGTTTTGTATTGAGTACATAGGATAGGTGAAGTGTATCTCCCAAACTGGGTCTGGAGTACAGACTAGACTCATACCAATTAATATTACACAGGGTCTTAGTTTTGTAGTTGGTTGGGTCTTAGTTTTGTAGTTTTGTATAGAGTACATAGGATAGGCGAAGTGTTTCTCCCAAACAGGGTCTGAAGTACAGACTAGACTCATACCAATGAATATTACACAGAGTCTTAGTTTTGTAGTTGGTTGGGTCTTAGTTTTGTAGTTTTGTATAGAGTACATAGGATAGGCGAAGTGTTTCTCCCAAACAGGGTCTGAAGTACAGACTAGACTCATAACAATGAATATTACACAGGGTCTTAGTTTTGTAGTTTTGTATAGAGTACATAGGATAGGCGAAGTGTTTCTCCCAAACAGGGTCTGAAGTACAGACTAGACTCATACCAATGAATATTACACAGGGTCTTAGTTTTGTAGTTGGTTGGGTCTTAGTTTTGTAGTTTTGTATTGAGTACATAGGATAGGCGAAGTGTATCTCCCAACTGGGTCTGGAGTACAGACTAGGCTGCATACCAATGAATATTATACAGGGTCTTAGTTTTGTAGTTGGTTGGGTCTTAGTTTTGTAGTTTTGTATTGAGTACATAGGATAGGCGAAGTGTATCTCCCAAACTGGGTCTGGAGTACAGACTAGGCTGCATACCAATGAGTGTTACACAGGGTCTTAGTTTTGTAGTTGGTTGGGTCTTAGTTTTGTAGTTTTGTATTGAGTACATAGGATAGGTGAAGTGTATCTCCCAAACTGGGTCTGGAGTACAGACTAGACTCATACCAATTAATATTACACAGGGTCTTAGTTTTGTAGTTGGTTGGGTCTTAGTTTTGTAGTTTTGTATAGAGTACATAGGATAGGCGAAGTCTTTCTGCCAAACAGGGTCTGAAGTACAGACTAGACTCATACCAATGAATATTACACAGGGTCTTAGTTTTGTAGTTGGTTGGGTCTTAGTTTTGTAGTTTTGTATAGAGTACATAGGATAGGCGAAGTGTTTCTCCCAAACAGGGTCTGAAGTACAGACTAGACTCATACCAATGAATATTACACAGGGTCTTAGTTTTGTAGTTGGTTGGGTCTTAGTTTTGTAGTTTTGTATAGAGTACATAGGATAGGCGAAGTGTTTCTCCCAAACAGGGTCTGAAGTACAGACTAGACTCATACCAATGAATATTACACAGGGTCTTAGTTTTGTAGTTGGTTGGGTCTTAGTTTTGTAGTTTTGAATAGAGTACATAGGATAGGCGAAGTGTTTCTCCCAAACAGTGTCTGAAGTACAGACTAGACTCATACCAATGAATATTATACAGGGTCTTAGTTTTGTAGTTGGTTGGGTCTTAGTTTTGTAGTTTTGTATTGAGTACATAGGATAGGCGAAGTGTATCTCCCAAACTGGGTCTGGAGTACAGACTAGGCTGCATACCAATGAGTGTTACACAGGGTCTTAGTTTTGTAGTTGGTTGGGTCTTAGTTTTGTAGTTTTGTATTGAGTACATAGGATAGGTGAAGTGTATCTCCCAAACTGTGTCTGGAGTACAGACTAGACTCATACCAATGAATATTACACAGGGTCTTAGTTTTGTAGTTGGTTGGGTCTTAGTTTTGTAGTTTTGTATAGAGTACATAGGATAGGCGAAGTGTTTCTCCCAAACAGGGTCTGAAGTACAGACTAGACTCATACCAATGAATATTACACAGGGTCTTAGTTTTGTAGTTGGTTGGGTCTTAGTTTTGTAGTTTTGTATAGAGTACATAGGATAGGCGAAGTGTTTCTCCCAAACAGGGTCTGAAGTACAGACTAGACTCATACCAATGAATATTACACAGGGTCTTAGTTTTGTAGTTGGTTGGGTCTTAGTTTTGTAGTTTTGTATAGAGTACATAGGATAGGCGAAGTGTTTCTCCCAAACAGGGTCTGAAGTACAGACTAGACTCATACCAATGAATATTATACAGGGTCTTAGTTTTGTAGTTGGTTGGGTCTTAGTTTTGTAGTTTTGTATTGAGTACATAGGATAGGCGAAGTGTATCTCCCAAACTGGGTCTGGAGTACAGACTAGGCTGCATACCAATGAGTGTTACACAGGGTCTTAGTTTTGTAGTTGGTTGGGTCTTAGTTTTGTAGTTTTGTATTGAGTACATAGGATAGGTGAAGTGTATCTCCCAAACTGTGTCTGGAGTACAGACTAGACTCATACCAATGAATATTACACAGGGTCTTAGTTTTGTAGTTGGTTGGGTCTTAGTTTTGTAGTTTTGTATAGAGTACATAGGATAGGCGAAGTGTTTCTCCCAAACAGGGTCTGAAGTACAGACTAGACTCATACCAATGAATATTACACAGGGTCTTAGTTTTGTAGTTGGTTGGGTCTTAGTTTTGTAGTTTTGTATAGAGTACATAGGATAGGCGAAGTGTTTCTCCCAAACAGGGTCTGAAGTACAGACTAGACTCATACCAATGAATATTACACAGGGTCTTAGTTTTGTAGTTTTGTATTGAGTACATAGGATAGGCGAAGTGTATCTCCCAATTGGGTCTGGAGTACAGACTAGGCTGCATACCAATTAATATTAAACAGGGTCTTAGTTTTGTAGTTGGTTGGGTCTTAGTTTTGTAGTTTTGTATAGAGTACATAGGATAGGCGAAGTGTTTCTCCCAAACAGGGTCTGAAGTACAGACTAGACTCATACCAATGAATATTATACAGGGTCTTAGTTTTGTAGTTGGTTGGGTCTTAGTTTTGTAGTTTTGTATTGAGTACATAGGATAGGCGAAGTGTATCTCCCAAACTGGGTCTGGAGTACAGACTAGGCTGCATACCAATGAGTGTTACACAGGGTCTTAGTTTTGTAGTTGGTTGGGTCTTATTTTTGTAGTTTTGTATTGAGTACATAGGATAGGTGAAGTGTATCTCCCAAACTGGGTCTGGAGTACAGACTAGACTCATACCAATTAATATTACACAGGGTCTTAGTTTTGTAGTTGGTTGGGTCTTAGTTTTGTAGTTTTGTATAGAGTACATAGGATAGGCGAAGTGTTTCTCCCAAACAGGGTCTGAAGTACAGACTAGACTCATACCAATGAATATTACACAGGGTCTTAGTTTTGTAGTTGGTTGGGTCTTAGTTTTGTAGTTTTGTATAGAGTACATAGGATAGGCGAAGTGTTTCTCCCAAACAGGGTCTGAAGTACAGACTAGACTCATACCAATGAATATTACACAGGGTCTTAGTTTTGTAGTTGGTTGGGTCTTAGTTTTGTAGTTTTGTATTGCGAAGTGTATCTCCCAACTGGGTCTGGAGTACAGACTAGGCTGCATACCAATGAGTGTTACACAGGGTCTTAGTTTTGTAGTTGGTTGGGTCTTAGTTTTGTAGTTTTTTTGGTAGTATGTATATGGGGTCTTAGGTCTTAGGTCTTAGTTTTGTAGACACCCGACGTTACGTAAGATTCAGGCAGCGGCAATCCATAATCGACTGGTGCCGATCTAGAACCAGGAGGCGCCGATTATTCTTGACTGGCGCCGATTTATAACCAGATGACGCCGATTGTTCTTGTCCAGCGTCGATTTAGATTTAGGTGGCGCTAATTATCCTTGATCGGCGCCGGTTAAGACTCTGGCAGTGCCGATTTTTCTTGACTGGCGCCGATTTATAACTGAATAGCGCTGATTATTCTTGTCCGGCGCCGATTTAGATTAAGGTGGCGCTGATTATTCTTGATTGGCGCCAGTTATATGCAGGCAGCGCACTGCTACCGGCGAAGTTGTTGGGAAAAGGGTAGTTAAAAGAAAAAATAAGGAAGAATCAGATATGATTACGCTTTGCTGGGGATAGTCTTTCCTTTACTGTTGCTAATGTTATATCAGTGTATATTTTTTTAAGCAGCGCCTTTTCCCTTTCTTTCCTTTATTTTTAATTTTTCAAGCGGCGCCTTTTCTTTCTTTTACTTTTTTTTATTTTTTTATTTTGAGCGGCGCCTTCGGCGCCGCTCAAATATTAGGGGGGGCGCGCGCACCCCCCTGGATCCGCCGATGTCTAATATAATAATTGCTTGATTTCCACTTTATTTTCATTCATTTTGCACAACACTTAGTCTAATTAGACCAAATGGTAAATGGACTAAATGGCTATTGGCCAACTGGTTATTAGACGGAATGACATCAAACTAGACCATGTGGTGAGAGGATGTATTGATGGTAGACCAAATAGAAAGTTGGCAAATGGACGAATTGGCATTTAGATGAATGAGAAATACTATAGGACTCCAATTATGGAGTCCATACATTCAGTGCATGTATGAATTACATTACACTGACTGCCCCTTATCATGGAGGTCAGGAGGTCATTTCATGGAAGCCACATGGTCCTGGTTTTTGTAGTCCAGTCATATAAACTGTAATACTTATTCAAGGGACGAAATCATTGGGTAAGAGAACATTTCAAGAGAACAAAATTTGAATATCAAATAATCATGGTGGTATATGTCCATTCTGAAGAACATCGGTCACATCTGTATATTTTCATCGTCCTTGGGGGTAAACTTGTATTTGAGTGGAAGCAAAAGTTTGGTACAAGAGACTAGTCGTACCTGTAGGCCACGGGTCTGGTTTCCCCTGACCCTCCACTGCCCATTGACCACGATGGGGGAGGGGGTCAGCATCTCTTGATTACTGCCTGAGCCAGAGACGTTTACCAGCTGGTGTCTCCTTGCAACTGGTGTAGTCTACTTATTCAAACTTTAATACTTGGTTCATGGGAGGAATCTTTTGGCGAGGGAGAAATTAGGCGCTGAATAGATATTTCTTAAGTGCATGAACACGAAGTCTTATGATTACAGTGTAAAAAAACACACAACTTTGCATTTTTCATCCTGTTTGAGGTGAAGTTGTTTGGGTAAAAATGTGTCTTGTTTGGTGTGTGAGACTAGGGCACCTGACCCCCTACCGTGTAACTTGTTTGATTGATACTTAGCTTTTCTGACGCAGCAAAGTTTTGTACTGGACCTTGGTGGGGAGCGAAGAAGAGTGGATTGTCGCTGATTAGAGATTGGGAGACATGTGCCCTCTATGTTAGCTTTTGGGAAAGGGCACTTCCAAACAACACACGTACGTGAATCCCTCCAACTCAGTGTAAAAAGTGGGCGGAGCTAAATCGGATTTTCGCGCCTAGCAACCCCGTTAGCAACGCATGTAAGCATCGTTCTGCTCACTCTCCATAATGTCTGCGATATTAAAATCCTAAAAACCTATAGAATCGTTAAAATTTAGTAAGGCTATGAATGTTTATCATTTACATTGACTATCGGTGTACAAACTCATACCGAATTTACCAGCAAGTGACGGTTATATTACGAATTATCAGCAATTTTAATGAGTGATACAAAGTGCCAAAATTTATGAGAATATAGTGTAAATTTTGTACAGCATTTCAAAATCCTTAATTTAAATATTTTCATAATTTTTCATTGCTTTAAAAAACATCTTATCACATTTAGTATAATTTTCCCGAACTGATAACGTTGATAGATTACTGTTTCTCGGCTGGCAGGCCTTCAAAATCAGGTTAATTTTTGTTATATTTCTAAAAGAAAATTGTTAGATTCGAACTACTATACCAACTGTTTGCCAGAAGGAGGGTTATCATCTCATAATGTTGTGTAAATGATACATTACAATATATTTTAGGAGTGTAGTAATCCATGTTAGATAACATTTTTTAGGATGAGTTTCGTAATGAAGAGAAAAATCAAGTTCATTCTTAGCACGCGAGCCGCAGAACGATAATTTTTAGCGCGCGCAGACATGGCTGATCCCCTGGTGTGTCGCGCGGGATTATCTAGTCCCATACTGGTGTCGGGTGGTATATTCCACGTACCTTGTCCCCTTGCAGTGACCACTGTAGAGTTATATAGTGCTTCATTTTGATACTCAATCTGTGAAATACCGATATCGAAAAATGCTCGGAATATACCTGACACATATTAATGATTTCATTTTCGAGAATTATTATTTCTTTCCTGCATGAATTACAAAACGTCAATCTTATAGGTCAAGAATCATGATAGAAATTGTCAAGATTTGGAAAATATCATGTTAAGTTTGCCCAATGTCATCAGTATCTCACTGTATGTTAAACAGAAAATATAGAACAACTGTATTTTTTGTAAATTCCACGGCCGCCTCACGAACTTAAAGAGATGGTATACAGAAGAAGAGGAAGGGCCGGGAGCCGGGTTCAGGTGTCTCAAGCGGATCGGGAGAAAAGGGGGGGGTCCTTTTCCCACTCTCTTTCAAATAACCTTATTTTCTAATATTAATTCCTGTTGTTTATCGTGGAATTTTACCTTTTATCATAATTATAATTCTATACAATATGAGGATCCTACTATAAGTTTTCAAGCTGTCCTGTTCAAGATTACTGATTTTTTTCTGCGGGTCCCATTAGCCCCTTTTTCATCAATCATCTTCTCGGTGTCTCTGCTACCAAGATTGACTAGGGAGTGGAGGGAGGGGGGGGCGGGCATAAGTTATCATCACTCACTTTCGCCCCAGACAAGTGCCTGTTTGATATATTTTATTGCAAGAGCTTCTCTTTTCCTCCTATCTCCCTGTTCTCTCTTTTTTTTGTTTTTGTGTTTGTGACATTTTATATCTCAAAGATCAGCTCTCCCAATCTAAATTTCAACCGTCTCATATTATTCCTTCCCTTCTGTTATGGTCAAGCTCTCCTCCAATAAAACTAACCTATTAATATTTGCCCCTCTTATTTCTACCGGCCTGCAATCTCATTTTGGTCCTTTTCAGTATCCCTCATCGACCCCTCCCCATTGCAACTCACCATGATTTTAAGTCATTATCACGAGAGCATGGATAGGAATATTGCAGATCTATAAAATTGCTATTACTTTGATTTTAAAATAATTTGAGTACCCCCCCCCCCCCCCGGCGGCCATGCACGTCGGTTTCATATATTATGTCGCATGATGGTATATGTGGCCGTGGAATTTACAAAATATACACTTGTTCTATATTTTCTGTTTAACATATACCGTGAGATACTGATGACATTGGGCAAACTTAACAAGATATTTCCCAAACCTTGATAATGTTGTAATTTTATACAGTCAATGTTACACATTCTTGACACTAGGCAGTTTGACTTTTTTGTAATTCAGGAAAGAAATAATAATTACCGAAAATGAAATAATTTATGTGTCAGGTATATTCCAAGCATTTTTAGATATCGGTAAACTATTAATTTCACAGATTGAGTATCAAAATTAAACACTAAAACTGCACAGTGGTCATCGCAAGGGGAAAAGGTACGTGGAATATACAACCCGACGCGGTATCGGACTGGATAATCCGAACGGACAGTCAAGACGATCAGCCCTGTCTGCACACGCTAAAATTTATTATTCTGCGGCTCGCGTGCTAAGAATGAACCTATTTTTTCTCTTCATTACGAAACTCATACTGAAAAATGTTATCCAACATGGATTGCTACACTCGTAAGTTTTATTGTTATGTATCATTTACACAACATTATGAGATGACAACCCTTCTTCGGGAGAACAATGGTATAGTAGCTCGAATCTAACGATTTTTCTTTTAGAAATATAACAAAAATTAACCTGATTTCGAAAGCCCGACATTCCATTTTAAGCGATGGAGAAAATAGCCTACCAACGTTATCAGTTCGGGAAAATGAAGAGATTAAACGAAAACTTACCTGTTTGAAGTTTGATCTCCATTTTATGAAGTAGGTGTAGTGAAGAGCTAATGTGAGAAGCCCGCCCCGCGCATGCGCCTTGCCACAATTCAACGTGAGGACAGAGTTTAAAAACCCCACGTAGTGCCCACTGGATTAGTTTTCCAATTCTGGGTAAAATTTCCCATCCACTACGTGGAGGTATATAGTATGTAGGTGTGTGAAGCTATAACCCCTCTTAGACCTTCAGTTAACCAAACATGGGAGGGAGTGGAGGGCACATTAGCTCTTCACTACACCTACTTCATAAAATGGAGATCAAACTTCAAACAGGTAAGTTTTCGTTTAATCTCTTCATTTTATTTCGAACGGTGTACGTTCGATCTAATGTGAGACTTTAAAGTAAACTCTGGCCTCGAAACCATAACTGAAAAGACAAATGTTTGACGTAAAACTCACATGAGCTATTTACAAATCCGTTACTTCATTGGTCGAATCTGCAGTATCCCCTAAGAGCGCAGACACAAACGAGTCGACTTCCTCTACTATTGGCTTGTTATAGAATTCCTGGAATGTTGCTTCTGACCTCCATCCCACATGATGCATAATGTTTTCTACTGGTAAAGTCCTGCCAACTTTAGAGGCAGCAGCAGATCGCGTGGAGTGGGGTTTAAACACCCCAATGTCTATACCTGCTTTAGACATTACTAACTTAAGCCATCTGGCAATAGTATCCCTAGACACACGGCAATGTGGTTTCCGGGTGCTGATAAACAGGTAGGTTTCCTGTCCTCTAAGAGGCCTAGTACGGCCAACATATTCTAACAAATGCGTATAGATGCAAACACGCGAGTCATGTCCATACTTCTTAAGCACTAACTTCTGCCCAGTTTTTCCTGGTTTGCTTGTTTTTAACAGTTCATCTACTGAAAAGGTGACTGCTGAGTCTGTAACATCCATACTGGTGATACTAAGAAGGTGAAGGGTCTGCTGTCGTTGAGCAGACACTAATGCTAAGAGCATGCAAGTTTTCATTGTCAAGTCCTGAAGGGATAAGGACGTCAGGGGCCATAATCCTCGCAAATAAGATAATACAATTGTCACATCCCAAGTTCTTTCATACCTAGGTCTGGGAGGCTTCAAATTAAACACACCCTTCATGAAGCGGGTAACAAGTGGATGTGTATTAAGACTGATACCATCTGACAAAGTCACTGTAGCTGCCAGTGCTGATCTAGCTGTATTAACCGCACTGTATCCTACTCTCTCATATAATGAACTCAAATTCATAACCAGAGACTGTTTTAAGAATATTACTGTCAGAAGTGACAAGGCGCATGCGCGGGGCGGGCTTCTCACATTAGATCGAACGTACACCGTTCGAAATAAAATTATAGTTAAAGTAATAAGATGTTTTTTAAAACAATGAAAAATTGTGAAGATATTGAAAATAACGATTTTGAAATGCTATATGAAATTTACGCTATATTTTCATAAATTTTGGCATATTGTATCACTCATCAAAATTACTGGTAATTCGAAATCTTATCCACACTTGCTTGTAAATCTGATATAGGTTGATACACTGATAGTCAATGTAAATGATAAGTATTCATAGCCTTACTAAATTTTAACGATTCCATTAGTTTTTAGGATTTTAATATCGCATACATTTTGGAGAGTGAGCAAGACGGTGCTCACATGCGTCGCTAACAAGATTGCTTGGCGACCTACCGCGAGAGGGCTTTTATAATGGCGGGCTCCACTGAGTTGATACATAGCCTATAGGTGGTTCACGTACGTGAACAAGGTCCAATCTGGACTAACGAAAACCGTGCTCATACCCATACCACTATGGACCTACATGATAGGCCTACTCATACACCTTGACTTGGTTGTAGACGAAAGGGTTCTGTATCCAATCCTTCTCCCGAAAGATATCTTATGAAATAATTCCTTAACTGCATGTCGAAGGTGCGGTTAGAACAGCAGCGACGTTCCGTCTTTGTACAAAACGTAATTCAGCAACGAAGTACGTTGTTTATGAATAACACATAACGCGACAATGAGAGAACACCGGGAGAGAACAGCACATATCTAATCATGCTAATCATGACAATACCGCCATATATCGTGATCGGGATCGTGATATGAGTCACTGATGGGGACGTACAAAAAAATCCCCACCGAAATTCTCGAGACAGTGAATAGGTGATGTGGTTGAGTGATTTCTTTGTGTTCGAGTGCGAAGCTTCCAAAATCAAGAGTCTCGATCTCTCGGACACAGTTTCGACGTAGGACAATTAATGCTCTGACAGCATAATAATGTAAGCCCCTTTTTTGCTCTTTTCTTTTCCTGCACTTTTCACCCCCTTTTATTCTGGTCCCAAATCTAGTTCATTTTTATTTCCTCTGCTGTAGCGCCCCTAAATATCCATTATTATTATTTAAAGAGGATAAAGAATAAGACAAAATAGAGTTAAGAAAAGAAAAGAGAGTACATTCAGAAGAGAATAAGAAAAGAAAAGAAAATAGAACAGAAAATAAAAGAAAAGGGAAATAGAAAAAGGAAAGAAATCAAAACAAAAGAAACAAGAAAAAGTGGGGAGGAAATTAAAAGAAGAAAAGGAAAAAATGAAATAAAATAGACAGAAAAAATGGAGAAAATCAAGAACCTATTCATCCTTTCAAAGAAAAAAAATCTCCAAACAAAATAGTCATTTCTCGACTGGTTGCCAGCCAAACCACACAAGAAGAAGAATTAAGTTGGTGATAAAGCGACTTAAGCGGCTTTCCCTGCTTGCTAATGGATATATTGTATGACTTTTTATGGGTATTAAATGTGTAAAGCTTTCAATATTGTTGAGATATATTGCACTTTTGATCAATATGTATACTTATTGTTAAAGCCATGATTAGAAAACAAATTTCTTTGTATGCGACCATTGACCAAAAAACGGTCCCATGCAGGGAACGTTTCATGAAAGTTGTCAGCACTGACAAGTTGTCTTTCTCCGACAGTTACCATATAGTAACAGTCAGAGGCCAGCTAGTGCCTTTCAGCCAATCAAAACCAACGATTTTACTGAAATTGTCAGCACTGACAATTTAGTCCGTAATGACAACTTTTATGAAACACCCACCAGATGACGTTATTGGATTTGTGCGTTAATTCGATTCGATTGCACTATTATAGTATATGTTTTATACAACTGGCTCAAATTTTAAGCGATAATTGTTCATCGAACATAAAGATATGAGCCCTTTTTCAGCACTCATCAGTAAACTTCTCAATCCAAGATTCGTTATTACCATATTACGTTGAATATGTAGTCCAGTCACTATATTCTTCATTCTCTCTTTTGATTTCTTTTTTTTTTTAGATTTTCAGCTTACAACTTACAGGCCGATATATCACACCTAAATTTAAAATTGAAGGCTTGAGAAAATTGACAAAAGATATCTTTAATCAAACTTAAAAATTGATTGATTGATTGATTGATTGATTGATGACTGATTGATTGATGGATGGATGGGTGGGGGGTGGGTTGGTTGGTTGGTTGAGTGATTGATTGATTGATGGATGGATGATTGGTTGATTGATTGATTGATGGATGGATTATTGGTTGATTGATTGATTGATAGATGGATGATTGGTTGGTTGATTGATTGATTGATTGATTGATTGATTGATGGATGGATTATTGGTTGGT
Organism: Lytechinus variegatus; assembly: GCF_018143015.1. Lineage (NCBI taxonomy): Eukaryota > Metazoa > Echinodermata > Echinoidea > Temnopleuroida > Toxopneustidae > Lytechinus > Lytechinus variegatus. The sequence goes on along the minus strand of NC_054754.1, from coordinate 19,418,040 downwards.
TGATTGATTGATAGAAGGATGATTGGTTGATTGATTGATGCCTGATTGATGACAAATTGATTGAATGATTACTAGGCCACCTAATGATATCTACAAAGGAAATGAATCAAAATATATTTTTGAAATCCTTTATCTCATCTTGATCTCATCTCTCTAGGGGTGAATGAATAGGTCATTTTCCTGAACAAAAGAAAAATCCTTGTAGATTTACGTTCATGGCAGAACATGAATAGATATAATTTGCACCACTTGAATAGATAACAAATCTTGCTGGTTGAAACTGGGGCCCGTTGAAGAGAGAGTTGCGTTCAAACGCAAGCCGAAAAATCAATCGCAAGTCCCAAATGCGCGCTGTTGATTGGTTGAAAATCAAGTTGCGCATGTTTTTTAGAGCTGCAATTGACTACACATATCAATATTCTATATATAACATATGTAAGTTAACTAGCTAAAACAATGCTGATTATGCTTATTCATAAAAGTTTCCTAAATGAATGATTCCACTTCATAAAAAATCATAAATAAAGAGCTGCAATATTCTTGTTTTCAAGCTTTTTAGACAGTACAGTGACAAAAAAATCTATGTATTGCACGTAGGCCTATATGTTAATTAGCTCACTGAATCTTTCTGTTATGCTAATTGCAACAAATTTATTCGTTCGAGAAAAAACTAGTGTCGTAATTGAAACCCTTGTCATAGAAAACCTTACAAGAGCTGCAATATTCATGTGTTCTGGAAAAACTTGCAAGAGCTGTATTATTCATTTTTTGGGGTTTTCTTTATAATTCTTTGCAGTGACAAAGAATCACATGACTTGCATATAAAAAAGGCCCAAGTCCATAGGAGGTCATTTTGAGAAAATTGAAAAAAAAACAGGATATTTTTTTAATTTGGGCAGTTGAAATATATCAAAGAACATCATAAAACAAATTTACGTGAACATACTTAATGAACATTAATATGATATTTATGGGCGGGGCTTTTGTCTGGTGGACCTGGGTCGTTTTTAGAATCATACGGACTAGGGTTATTCTTACATTCATACACATGGTAGACTTCTGTAGTAAGTAGAAGAGAGAGGGCGCTATGATATGAATGTAAAAAGCCGAAGTCCAGGACTTGGGCTTTTCTTCCACTCGTATCAGATTTTCCTCCTTTATTTGAGGCATATCTCAGATGATTTAAGATTTATCGTTTATAAACAAGATGAGTCATTGTATAACTCAGATACTCAATTTTTTCCAAAAATAGCACTTGGGCCGTTTTCATATTCAGATACACGATTATAATGAATACATTCTTTAAAAATAACTGTCAAGAGTGAATTCCTCGTCAAGAATTTTTTTTAATATACGTTCTGGCCTGATCAACAAGGTGGCATGTTAAGGACACTGTGCAGTTACCCATATAAAGACGATATTTCAACAATCAAATAACGCGAGCTGATAATTTGACTTTCCGACCTAAGAAATTACATTGTATTTCTAAGCACTTTTAGTAATTTTGAACGGGATAGGTATATTACTAAACAATAAATACGAGCGCATTTGGTCTCCCATCAGTTAGTCCACTATCCACATGGTCTAATGCCATTTCATCTAATAACCAGTTGGTCCAACAGCCATTTAGTCCATATACCATTTGATCTACTTGGAATTAGTGTCAAATAGGCGAAATGAATGAAAATAAGATGGATATTAGACTAACAGGTTATGCGACGAGATGGTCATAGACGAATTGGTGATTAGAAAAAGTGATGATTGGACCAAATGGTTGTTGGACGAAATGTTGATGTATGGTATGCATTAGACTAAATGAAGGTCGACCATGTGGTGAGCAGATGAGACGGCAGAAAACGAATTGGCAGTTTACCCATTCAGAATCCCCTCTCTAACAGACTTCTCTCCCATTGGTCACATTTTTGTCCTACTTACAGTATAAATAATTTCTTGACCCCATCTTTGTGGGCCATTTCGGACCAACATATAATGAGATGGTCAATTTGACACCCCCCCCCCCAGATCTCGCAATCGCCGCGAAAATTTGCACGCACGTAGAGCCGGATGTAAACTCGAAGACTGTATAGTGAAATTTAAAAAAAGTTGATCGCTTATATTTTTCATTAATCAATTATGCAAATATGGGTAAGAAATTGGCCCCCAATATTTTTTTCGCCCTTAACTCGCTTTATATAGCTAATAGAATGCTAATTTTTGGTGAACATGTCAATTTTTACATTTTCAACAAAAATCTACAAAAAATTATTTCCTATGTATTTTTTTAATGTATTTCTTTGTTTTGGGGGGAACAACACTTGCGATCAGAAAAAACATAAAATAAATCCATCTAAAACAACAAAAGTAAAAATAATCATACATTTATGATTTTTGGTTGAAGAACACAATTTGCATTGACTTTGTACACAGAATCACGTTTTTGAGCAATTTTGGGACTGACAATATTGTGTAATTTAGGTACCGCGTACCCGGGCATCACAAATTTGTTTTCAAAATGATATGCAAGACTTGAAAGTAAAAAGTCTTTGAACAGCGTGGTTAAAAAAATTTGTGTGGCGGCATAGCGACAAAATTTGTTTAGGAGGGTCAAATTTATCCCCCCCAGTTTGATAAGGGTTAAAGAATTTTATACGCGAAATACAAAACATGTTGCGAAAAGGCATGCAAAAGTAATATAAACTTTTCTGCCATGCCTGGCTACAGCAATATTTGGAACCATCCCAGTTGGTCTTGGCATATTTTCACAATCACCACTCAACAACATATACATACACACACACACACACACAGTGGATGACATATTCTGACAAAACACAAATTCCAAACTCTAATCTGACTTGTGTATGCTATGGTCATTTATTCCATGCTTATTACATAGCAGAGATGTACTGTATCATGCTTCCAGTCAAGAAAATGGAGAAGATATTTCGAAGGTGCCCTTCACTAAATGAGCCCATTAGGAAAATTGCCTGTAATCTGATCTGATTATGGTCATCAGTATGAAGTTGATATAGCCTGAATGTAATGCTTGCCTTCCAAAAATAATAGGGATGTGTGTGTTTTTTACTGAGTTTTCCCTATGGTAAGGGTTGAACATTTTGTCAGTCTGTAAGTTATGCTCTAGGAATGGTTCTTATGCTCTAGCCTCCAGTTCCTTGGACTTGGCCTTCTCTAGCTTGTCAATGCGGGCCTGGCTCTTGCTGCCGACCTGTCCACCGCCCCAGTGACGACGGATCTACAATGGGAAAGTAAGGAAAATAAATAAAAGGAAATTAAAACACACTGCAATAAAAATGAATTCACAACCCACATGGTCTGAAATCAAATGATATTTTTTTTAATTAAGTTTTAAGCACTGACAAGTTGTCATTTGCCCACAAATGCCATTACATTCAGACCCCTTTGCTTTAATTTGCAGCAAATCAAAACCAAGATTAGTTTGCAAGCTCTGACAATATACCAGACAACAGGGGACTGTTTCATATCATAAAGTTGTACGCACTGACAAGTTGACTTTCTATGAGAGTAACCATAGTGAGATGCCAGTGCCTCTCAGCCATCCAAAACAAAGGATGTCATCGAAATTGATAGAGCTGGTCAGTGCTTACACCTTTCATGAAATGCCCCTCAGGGATTGATAAAAATTCCTAGAGGAATCAGGAACCTTGGCCCGAATTCTTAAGTCGGGGTTTAACTTAAACGCAGGTTTAAAGTTGTGGTCTAAGTATGGATAGCCCATCGTTACATAAATCACCAACAGTAGAGATATCATATTTCAGCTCATTTGGCACTCAAATCATTCATCGTCAAGGAAGTTTACTTAGATGATTGTCTTCACCAATGATGAATCAGGAAAGAGCAGAATAAACGCAAGAAACATACAACTTAACAAAAAAAAATTATACTATTTGCTTCTCATAGTTAAACCACAACTTTAAATCCGAGTTTAAGTTAAACCCCACTTCAGTATACAGGCCCTTGGGTTTGTTTTTTCAATACAATTTCAGAACAATGCTCCCTCATTCCATCTTGACATGCTCTCTGCTCAGTTTTAAAAAGCTCGATTGTATATCTTCAGCTTCTGATATCAGGTGAAGAAATTCTAACATCACTGCAGAGGATAGGTACACAAAAAGATTAAAAAACCATTGCAACCTTGATTATAAAGGCCATTCGTCTCACTCCAAACATTAACTACCTGTCATTTCAGAAGGGGGGATTGAATAGAGAAAAATAATCCTTGCAAACTGAAATTATCAGATTTCAGGCATCCGATGAGATATAACAAAAGAAGACTGTATATGAGACATCTTTTAACCCTATCTAGGCCGGGGTATTTTGGGAGTTCATATGGCCGGGGGGGGGGGGGGCCTCCCCCCGTAAGATCTCGGCCGTCAACCGCGCGATCGCGCCGAAAATTGGCACGCAGGTTGCCTGGGACATAATCTACAAGATTGCATAGTGATTTATTTCATGCGAATTGCTATTAAGTGATTATGCTAATTATGCATAATTAGTATGCGAAATCATAATTTTTCCTGTAACTCCCTAAATAAAGCTCCAAATGTACTAATTCTTGGTATAGAAACTCTTTGTGGTGTTCTTAGCAAGTGTACATGAAAAAAATTGCGATATCAAATCATTTTCTTATGTATTATATTGTTTTTTGGAATTTCTTATGTATTTCTTTGTTTTTCGACCTTTTGTTTTTCATTGTTTTTTCAATGAAATTTGTTGGGGACTCTTCTGTGATCATAAAAAGCATAAAATACATTTAGACCAGCAAAACTAAAAATAATCATGCATTTATGAATTTTGGTTGATAACACAATTTGCATTGACTTAGTACACGAAATCACGTTTTTGAGCAATTTTTGGTCTGACATGCACTTACATAATGTTGCGTAATTTCGGAACCACGTACCCGGGTGACGCAAAATTGGTCTCAAAAGTTGCGCAAGACTTGAAAGTAAAAAGTCAGCGAGCGGCGCGGTCAAAAAATTTCGCGCGGCGAAAATATCGCACGATATGTTGAGGGGGGGGCCTCCGAGGCCCCCCCCCGGCCTAGATTGGGTTAGAGGACATACAAGAACTTTGTGAATACAGTGATAACATAGCTTGCTAGTGGATCTACCAAGCACTTTCAAATGTTCCTTGCGGATAAATGCTGCCATACAGATGTTGAACATATGCTGAACTGTAACTTGCAGCTTAGGGATACTAGTGAGGGCATTTTCATTACACACCTACACATGGCTTACAACAAACTCACCTCTTCGTATCTGTCATTGTAGTTGGTCCTGACTGTGTCTACCAGCTTGGAGAGGGCACTCTTGTCCTCTGGGTTGACCTGGGTGAACGCAAGGCAAGCAGCATTACGGCGATGGACCACCTGACCGAGGCGAGACTTTCCCTTCACGATGCAATAGGGAACGCCCATCTTGCGGCAGAGGGCAGGAAGGAACATCACAATCTGGGATGCAGGGAAACATGGCAATGTTACAGTTAAAAATTAAAATTGCTGATACGTTTTCTTGACAGGATCCGTCGTTGATGGTTATCATACCTTCCCCATCAATGCCAGGACGAAACTATCTTGACAAAGTTTTTCCCTCTAGAGTGTCAAATATCTTGTCAAACAGCAATGCCTTGAGGCTCATGTGCCAGATTGTCCATGCACACATACACCTGGCTTCACACATTCAAGTAATGCATATTTCATTGCGGAAACAAATAGCAAAAGACGTATTACATTTTCTAGAATTAAGAAGTGGTTTCTCTTTTTCTCCTTTTCTGCTCAGTTTTAAAAAGCTCGATTGTGTAATCTTCATGAATAATTTCAGGTGAAGAAATTCTCACATCATTGCAGAAAAAGTTTTGTGAATTTGCAAAATCTCAAAAACAGTTATGAACTAACATAAAATTAACGTTTTATATATTTTACTCTTCATGTAGCTTACGACATCCAAGTATATTGTGGAGCTTCAAAACACTTAACACTTCCATTGCACTATGCATACTGTAGACATGGAAAATGGAAAAAAAATCTTTTTAAGCAAGTGCCCACTGAAATCAACAATTTCCATTACATATTACTTTACTTCTTTACCAAACCGCCATTTAAAATGCACCAAGCTATTGCATCAAGAGGGAGCAAGAAATGTGTCGGGTTACCTCAATAGGTTCAACGTCATGAGCAATGGCAACAAGCTGGGCCTTCTTGGTCTCGATGAGCCGGGTGACGGTGTTGACGCCGGACATGATGCGTGCTTCACGCTTTGTAGGAACCTCTTCACGTCCCTTGACGCGATCCTCGGCGCGGGCCCGGAGCCTGGCCTTCTTCTCCTGCTTGGTCTCAGGGCGGTACTTGTGCATCAGACGGAACAGCTGGGTGGCTAGAATGCATTGGTCAAGGCAGAGCAACAAAAACTTGTTTAAATCATCGAAGCAGGCTGTATTATCCCCTTATATAAGAATCCCAAATATATCTAGGTCATGTACACAAAGAAAAAAAAATATGTTTAGTCAAGTCTCAGAGGGTGTTAAAAGTATAATCACTTTCTCATATAGCAAATACTCAAGTAAAAGCATCATTGACTTGATCAAACATACTAAAAATAGCAGAATACTGCGTTAATACCAAATCTTACTCTAAAGTTAAACAAAGCTACGGAGGGTTGTCCCAATCTACTGTGCACATATTCTTTTAATCCATGGTTATCTAGCTTGTCTTTTTTGCAATTAATTTTGCATCCTAATTATGAAATGCATCAAAAAGTTGTTGTCAACAACAAGCAACAAGATTTTTAAGGATATTGTACCCAGACCCCAAATTTCAAGTTTTAGCACAGGCCACTTTCTAAACGGCGCATTCTTTCACTGCAATAATTTGGCGGGTTAAAAGGGCCACCAAAATTTTTTTTAAGGGTCAGAGAGAAGGGTGCCCGAGGCCCGTCAAAAAAACATCCGCATCCATAGACTTGGTGGCCTTGGATTAATCAAATCAAAGCCCAGTATTACCTGTCTGCCTATCCAGAGCCTGGGTGAACTGGTTGATGGAAGGAGGAACCTTCAGGCGCTGGTAAAGGACGGCCTTCTGTCGCTGGAGACGAACATACTTGGGCCAGAGCACAAAGCGAGACAGGTCTCTCTTGGGCTGGATCTCATTACCTGGGAGATGAAATAGGAGGTAATGGACAGGTAATAAGAGGCTGTGTAGAATAAGCAAGTTCTACTCAATAAACCAAGGAATAGTGGCTATCACCAATAATGGATTAGAAATATAAACATATTTACATACAAATTGTATTGGATTAGCATTTTTCAAACTGATACGCAAAAACTGAAATATACCTGGCAAATTCTATAACTACATCCATCAATATTGTACATGTTTTTTTGCCACAGTGGGCGACTAAAGTGGCTTTCACAATTGCTCATGGGACCGTTTGCGATCATTTGGTCACACTGTATATTACACACAATCGCAACGGTTGTGAGCAGTCGCACCAATTGTGAAAGGGGCTTTAAGGTTAATCCCTTTTTCCCCCTTTTTTTTCTTCCAAATTAATTGAGTGCTTCTTTGTCAAATATGTAGACAAGACAAGATGGACACTGGACTATAGCTCAAATTTTGATCCTCAAAACACAAACCAATCAACATTACAACTACCTCAGTCTCATGCTGAGTTATGAACAAGATCTTGTCAAGTTTTCATAATACATTATTTTTACAGATTGAAGTGGAGCTGCATGAAGCAGAGCTGCAGGGTCAATGTCACAATACCCTTTTATAAAAACATAAGATTTCACTCACCCTTTACCAACTTGACTCTAGTAATCAATACTAAGAAATAATGTTTCTAATGCTCTACTCAGTTTTAAAAAGCTCTGTTCAACTCTTCATAAATATAATCAGGTGAAGAAATTCTTAAGGTACATCACAGTAGAGCAATAAAAGCAATCAACTTCTTGGAATAGTTTAAACAACCACTCTTAAAAGGTAACTTAACAATATACCAATAATTTTTGAAGTTGTAACACTTGTAACTTTACTGGGAATAAGATCAACAAACCGCTGCATTTTTTTTTAAATGTGATCAATGCTTTCATACAAATAGACCCTTGTTGACCTTTAAATTTCATTTGCAATAAAATGGTTATCAATATCAGGTGATTATTCCAAGTCTGATTCTTTCTTACCAATTCCAAAATTCCTTGTCCTCTTCTCAAAAAGAGGGTTGACCACCTTCTTTGGGACTGCCTTCTTGGCAGCATAGGGGGTGGGTGCCACCTTCTTCCCCTTGACTTTCTTTGCTTTCGGCTGCAAAACAAAACAAAAAAAAATTGCAAATGAGCCAAGAGAATTCAGTCTGAGAAGGAATTTTTATTTCCTTAACATGAAAAACTTGTTATTTACGCCCATAATTACTTTTGCACGAGGATATTTGTTTTAATCTTTCATCAAATCATCTATCCAGATAAAATTTTTAAATTTCTGATATCACTTTCATACCAACAGCCAAAGTGGAGTTACTCCAGTCCAGGAGGAGCTACTCCACTTTGGAGGGCAATATGAAAATTCGAGGATTATTTCGATCCGGATTCAAAGCCCAACCTCCTTTCGATGTGGGTTACAAATGGAGTTGTTATGCACCAGAAATGCGGTATCGCGTATCTCACGCGTAACTTCATTCATTTCTACATTGGGGAGATTCCACGCATCACACACGCAAACTTGCTTGGAAACCACAGAAGCAACTGCAGATACACCGCTGCGGAGATTGCCATTTTGAAAGGGGGTGAAATGTCGGTCCGCAGTACAAACGTATCCTTTCAATCCGGACTTACTCCACTTCGCCTTCAGTATCACATTGGGTGATTTCAAGTTCAGTGTTGACCTTTTTTTGGTGTTGGTGTTAGGTCAATTTTTACACTATTATAACACTAAACATAAGATGAAGTTGGTCCCGAAAAGTCACCCACTAGTTTTTGAGATGTCAATAATTTGATCTGGATCAGTTTTACAAACTCAGAATAAGTTTTGGAGCAAGGGGAAGCAATACAATTCCAACACTAACACCAAGCCCATCACCGGACTTGAAATCACCCAATGCCATAAAATAATTTTTGAAAATAAACACTAGTTTAAGAGGGTCACGGGTTCTATTCCCCAGTACCTAAGCCATTAATTTCCTGCTTCAGCAAGACTTCCATCCATATTGTGCATACAGTGCAGCACTCAACCCAGGTGAGAATGGGAAAATTCATTCCTTGACTGAAACACAGACCACGCAACAGCTGCACTACAAAAAAAGCCCAGAAATTATGGCTCATTAAAGAAGGCTTATTTCTATTCCCCCAAAAAAACAGTTAACACTATTGATCATCAGAGACAAAAGAATCATTAACAGAATCAAGATTCAATCTTAGTTAAGTTTACAAATTTCCAAAACATCCTCTTAAAATTGTAGTTCCTAAAAAAATGAATACATAGAATCTTGTGAACTTAAATCAGCAAAGCTTTTTGACCCTATAAAGTTGAACAATTCACACTTACACAAATTCAATTCTTCATTTCATTTCAACAAGTTCTTATTTTTCTTGACAATGACTTAACTACAGCAGTTAGTAGGCATGTCCAAAAAGGTGGCTTCTTTCATCCAAGTGATATTTATGACTAGAGAGGTTTTGCATATTTAATGAGCTTTAACGCAGACCAAAACACCTTTTTTAATTTGGTAGTTGATGCTCTAAATATCCATCAAATTTCATGATTTCGGTATTGTAAAGAAAAAGAATCATTCTTTCAGGTATTATGTTGTTTACTTTATTTCAAGATTTTATAATGTAGGTGAAATTTTTATCTAAAATATGCAGGGACCCATGCAGATTTTTGCGATAGATCGAACATGTACGATCTCGGAGGCGATATTTCCAGCGGAAATCACTTACCCCTTTCATACAAGATTTTTTGGTCATTGATCTTTTGGATAATTGGAGTCCATAGTAAAAGCGTCATACGAATCTTTGGAAATCAAAATCATGGATTTTACCACTGGATTTAACCCCTGGAATATTTTTATTGAGCAGCAACCCACAGCGACAAATTGTGTACAACGGATAGCGGAGCGTGAACGTAGTGGTCGTGTACATTTTTGCTTATTACATGACGTCATCCAGCCACTGCCGAGAACCAATTTATGAATGAAAATATAGTAAGCATGCGCAGTGCAAGCCTTTTATTTCCCCACACAGAATTCCAACAAAACAAGTGTGCAATTCTCTATCACCTCGTACCAAAATCGACCTAGAATTTCACTTTCGCGTATTTTATATGAATTATGAAAGGTATTCTCGGAGGATCTATTTTCTCACCGATAACGCACAGGTAAGAGAATTTCGATTACTTTTTGCTTTTCCGTCAAAATCTTACAAATTAGCGTCTGTATGTCATCGTGTTCGTTGGAATTTGTAGAGTCTATCACAACGTGCACAAAGTCAATTGGCTTCCGGGTTTCGGAGCGTCGCGTGAATATGCATGAAATTGCAGGGTTTCGATAATTTTTGATCGATACCGGAGCGATCCGATCACGAACCAAGACCATTTACCGCGTACACATCGTGACCGGATATCGTTATCACTATCGATACTTCCGCAAGCAGTCCGAAGGAATTATTTTTCGGACCACGTGATCATGACGTGATCTGCGCGATTGACCAATCAGCGGTCTTAGAATTGCTGTGCGGAGACGATCTATCCATTGTACACAGTCTATGGACAATTGTTCGTTGTGCAACCTGAAGCTGTGTGTGCAATTCATTAGCAGATATTCATGCATCACATGCATGCAAGTTGTTGTGGGGAGTTGAAGTCATTTTTGTCATGTATTTGGAACCACCCAATATTTGGGGACTCACTCTACGGGGATAGCGAGTGCTGAAAATAGATTATTTCAGTGACCTCAATCCCACCTTCACTGTCTATTTTTCAGTTTACTGTCTATTTTCAGTTTGCCGTCTTCCATTAATCTTGATATGAAACTGATAGGGTCTACATTATGTTTACATTGAGTCATTATGACTGCGATTACTTCTTGACATCCGGGCACAGACTGGAACCTCAAAAAAAAAGTTCTGTCGGCATCGCGTCGCGATACCAGTAGAAAGTCTTTCAAGAGACTGGGGTAGGAGTCTAAGGAGAGAACCTTTTTTTTTTAGGTATCCTGACAGAGGCACAGACTGGTACTTACTAGATATTTTGACCATAATCTACCCATGTCCCGTGAGTATGGCCTGGGTAAATTAAATACATGTAACATGGCGCGCATGGCGAGCTCCTGGACCTGGTGCCGCAGCGCTCTGCGGGCCAGCGCTCCCTGGGTTACCATACAACCAGATACATGACAGGGCACAAGATCTACCCAAATATCATATTCAGTAACGTAAGTAGGTTCTTAAGCATGTATGAAATTCGAAGTCGTATCTGGAATTCCTTCAACTTCCAGCATAGCCATAATGGGCCTACACAGTTTCTAACGTATGGGCCAATACAAAAAAACATCGCACATCCATCCCTCGTACCCTCATACAAAATGTAAGATTTTCGACTTTTACGAGAGATATAAGTATAAGTAAAGTAAGGAAAACAAACTTCAGATATTATACAAATCACGTATGTTAATGAAAAAATTATTGACACATAGATGTTATTGATTGAACAGGATTTATTTCTAGGTTCAGCTCGAATTTCCGTACCATGATTTTTGCCAGGTGTAAAAGACTGATTTTGGAAATCTCGTATTTGGCGAGATTTCATTCGTAAAAACTGTAGTCGTGGATGAATTACATTTCAGACCGCTATATACCTTGACCTTTTCTTTTCTGTATTCTATTTTCAAACTCGATCCTTTGTCTACCGAATGGGCATTGGCGGATTCAGGGGGTGCAGTCAGGGGCGTCGATCCATTTTTCAGATTGGGGAGGCAAAATCATGAATCAATTTTCCAAAGGCGCTCGATCACACACACACACACATATATATACATGTATATATATATATATATATATATATATACATACATATCTCACCAGCAGATTAATGCGAGCGCGAAGCGGGAGCTGAAAATTTTGATTTTTCGATCTGAAAAAAATGAGTTTCATGCACGTTTTTAATAAAGAACAAAATATATATCCAACAAAAGATTGCAAATCGAAGTGGGAGTTCTTTTGAGGTTTAAAACTGAAAACGGGACCATATTCACCTATTCAATCATGGAAAGTATGGGTTTTTGTTACAAAAATGATGCGAGCGCGAAGCGCGAGCTGAAATTTTTTGATATTCCAATCTGAAAAGTGGACATTTTGAGCACGATTTTAGACAAAGAACGAGTTGTGTATCTCAATCTCGCTTGCTGATTTCTGTGTAACATTACAATCTTATTTTATTTTTAGCACATGCGGAATTATTGGGGGGGGGGGCAAAATGATATGTTTGCCCCCCCAATATTTTCATTGGTGGGGCCGGCGATCGCCCCCCTGCCCCCCCCCCCCATAATCGACGCCTCTGGGTGTAGTAACCCCCTGACCCCCCCCCCCCCCCCCCCCCTTATTGGCGACAAAAGGGACCGTGGCTCCGTTGCAGAAAGAGTTGCGTTTAAACGTTAGAAAAAAAATCAATCGCAAGTCCCAAATGCGCGCTGTTGATTGGTTGAAAAACAAGTTGCGCTTGATTTTTAGAGTTGCGATTGATTCCCACTCTTTCTGCAACGGGCCCGTGACAGTTAGTCAGAGAAATAAAAAAACAAAGAAAATCTAAACAACAACAACAAAAAAGAAAGGAAAATAAAAGAAAGCCCGAAAGAAAGATAGAAAAAGGATATTTGAAAGAATATTTTTTTAAGGAAATTGCAGTCAAATCTGGCGTTCGACCCCCCCCCCCCCTCAAAAAATCAATAAAACTGATTTGAAAATCGACCAAAATAAAAACTTAGTACAGATAGTATCCCATCCCGTTGACAAGGGAGTAACAGGGGTCGGTGCTCGGTGGACGGGAGGGGGGGGAGAGCAAAAATTTTCCCGGTCGACAGTATGGTATGAACAGGGGGGCGTTTCATGAAAGGACTTGTCAGACGATTTATCCGACAAGTCCAATTTTATCCGACAGTTACCATAGGAACACTGCCTCTCAGCCAATCAATTAAATCATGGAAAGATGTCAGATCTGACAACTTGTCGGACGAAAGTATTGATGAAACGCCCCCCGGACAACTTGTCGGATGAAACGCTCCCCAGCGGGGCGTTTCATCAATATTTTCGTCCGACAGGTTGTCAGATCTGACAACCTTCCTGGATTCTGATTGGTTGAGAAGCACTGTTACTAGAGTAACTGTCGGATAAAACAGGACTTGTCGGATAAAACGTCTGACAAGTCCTTTCATGAAACGCTCCCCAGGATTTGTTTGTATGATTGTGCCCTGAGCACGGAACGAAGCGCAATGCGTGATAAGTGCAACCTTAAGAGGCGGCATAGAATGGCGCGTGCATGCAGCAAAAAAGTTCCTTAATAAGTCCCGAAGGAAAAAAAGATTTTGACATTATCAGAAAATAACATATTTAAATTTTCCTTTCCTGTCCTTTTATTTTGTCTTTTCTTTTTTTGTTATCGGTTATTTAAATATTGGAGGCCAGTGCTACAGTGCGGATCGGGTCTCGATCGGGCAATGGTGGCACACTGCTCTTTAAACTAGATTTAAGAGGCAAAAACAGGGGGGTAACACACAAATATTTTGCCTATTTCTCAAAAGCGAGCGAGAAGCGCAAGCTATTTTTTTAGCTACTGACTTGATAAGGGATCTGTGAAGGACTACATTAATTGGGTCATGATCATGAAGATGATATATCTCACCAAAATAAATAATGCTCGCGCTAAGTACGTGCAAGCTGAAATTTTTTTGATATCCTGAGATGATAATTGGACGTTCTAAACACTTTTTTAATCATGAACTGTAAGGCTATTTAATTAAACAAATGATGCGAGCGCGTAGCGCGAGCTGATTTTTTTTAATTATCAATACGCAGGATGTGTATATCGCTAAAACGAATAATGAAAACTCTAATTGCGAGAAGCATATTTACTTGAACACTGGATTTTTCAGTCCCATGTGAACAGATGATTTACTTGTCTCAGACAACAGTAATGTTACTGTGAGCGTGTAGCGCGAGCGACATTTTGTTGAATTAATAATAATAATATTAACGTTTTATTTACCCAGGGTAGCCACTTCAATCATAAGACTGCTCTTCCAGTGGGCCCTGCATAACATAATGTGTTATTATTACCCTTCTCCAGTCTAAATGCTGAGCGCCAAGCAAGAAGGCAGAACTCCCATTTTTATAAGTCTTTGGTATGACTCGGCCAGGGATCGAACCCACGACCTCCCGTTCATGAGGCGGACGCTATACCACTGAGCCAACATGACCGGTATTGTATATAATTCATGAAAAATACGGTTTATGACAAAAAAAAATTGGGAGCTAATATAGTGAATGGGGGAGAAAATGTTTAAAATTTAAAGAACGAAAAAGCTGTTTGGGATTTTTTTTTTTAATTTCGGGGAGTCAACTCACCGGGGCAAATGCCCCCGTGCCTCCCCCTCGGGTGCCGCCACTGGTACGGTCTGGGGCGGAGCTTCCGGAGCCTTGTAACATTGCAGATGCACTTTTTATCAAATCGCGGGTACTCAACACTATTAACTTCAACATAGTTGCGAATATAAAGCTAGTGGCCGCCGCCAGCGAAGTGAGCCCCGAAAGGCTCATGGCCTTTCAAAATGATTTCGAAATTATAGCTTTGAAAATTTAGCCCAAGTCGGGTCATAAGTAAACATTAAGCGGCTTTTTATACGGTAAATCTAGCCAACGTATAAGGCTTTATTGGGGGACTAGCCCTTAATCTTGGCTAAGGATTTTTTTGTGTGTGAGTACGTCCTGATTGCGATCAGTAGCCTATAAAATTTAGCAAGCTTATAATAAACGCCACCCACCTTTCTTCTCATTTTTTATATTTTCAATCCTCGGCAGCCCAGTCGTGTTAATAAGTTCTTCTCTTTTTTTCTTGTCCCTTTCATTCTGATTTTCCATGGCTCTACTTCATTTCCTTTTCTTTTTGCCTCTTTCTTCCATTTTCCCGCCATATTCCCATCTTAATTGCCCGTACCATTGAGTCATATCTGTCTGTTGATTTTATATCCCTCTCTTAATTGCTTACAATGCATGGTAATGAATTTAGTATTTTTTTGTACTTCCTTACGTGTTCTTCTTTCATTCCTTTTCCCGCTTTAAATCCTTCAATTTTCCCTATTTCTGTTTTTCTTTCTTTCCCTTTGCTTTCATTTTTCACTTTCCCTTTTTTCCCCTTTCCTCTTTTCCTTTTCTCTTTTTCCCGTTTTTTTCCCCCGACGAAATCCGCCATGCAGGGGGCAACTTGCCACCCCCCCCTGTTACGCCACTGCCCGTGGTACTCTAAACCGAAAACTTTTAACATATATATTTTTAATTATCTCTGTATATACTAGTAGTTTAAAAGATATACAAGAACCTTTGGGAGTCTAGGCAAAATCATTATTTGAAATTTACTTGCTTTATTTGTGCATCTTTCCCTTTCCCCCGGGAATTGGTCAATATGTGCATTGGCCAGTCGGTCGGTCGGTCGGTTGGTTGGTTGGTTGGTAATTGGTTGGTTGGATGGTTGGTTTGATGGATGGTTGGTTGGATTGGTTGGTGATCGATTAAATTGTATGGATGTTTGTCTGATCTTTCGATTGATGGGATAGGCCTGAGATTTGGTCGTTGTTGTTTAATTCAAATTGATTAGTGAATGCTCCGATTTCGTTTTATCAATAATGATTGATTAACATATTGGGATTTATTTCATTTTGAAGTATTTCTAAAAAACACGCCGCAAATAAATTATACATTATACATGTTTAAGTCTGGGGTTACTTTATAAGCGATTGGCCCGGCGGAGCCCCCCCCCCCCCCTTCAAAACTGTTTCGCGGCCCCTTTTTTTACGGTCATGTAGTCACTTCTGTTTTAATATATATCAATGATAAATTCTTCCCAAATTCTTTCGTTTTTTGAAATGCTGACGACTCCAACATTTTATTATCTCACAGAAATGTAGATGAATGAATTTTGAATTAAAAAATGTTTCGTCGTGGTTTAAATGTATATTATCCTCAAACATTAGTAAAACTCGTTTTGTTCATTTTCAAACTACTCATAGGAATGACGATTTTCCCCGAGACATTCTAATTGACAATGAGCCAATTAATAGATAAAAAAGAATATGTGAAATTTCTTGGCATTACAATAGACAATTATTTATCATGGAACCAACACGTAAGCAATATATCCTCATCAATTATGGCTAAAGGAATTGGAATATTATACAAATTGAAGTAGTTTTTGCCAGAGCTTTCCCTTTTAATGATATACAATGCATTGGTACTACCATATTAATTATTGTAACCTCTTTGGGGGAAACTGTAGTAAATCCAACCTTGAACATTTACTTTTTATTACAAACAAGAAAGCTGCATCTGCGCCAAATCAACGTACCTTTCACACACTGATCAGGCTCTTTTTTATCGTCTAAAAACGTATAAGATATATATATAAATACCACACAAATAACTATTTTATGTATACATGTATAAATATCATTACAAACTGCTTCCTCATGTATTTACCGATTTCTTATCATATAACAAGAACTTATATTTAGCCTATATCCAACAGTCACGGTGACTTGTCAAAATATTCACTTAGAAAATCCTAGAACGCTATTAGCACATAAAACACTTAGACATCATGGGCCTGACATAATTAATATGGAATACATTGCCAAATTCACTGAAACGGTTTTAAGATTCGTTTTTCCTTTCCAAAAATGTATCAAATCACTTTATTGAATAAATATTCACAAAGTTAATGTTCTATTTCTCCATATCTTATGAAACACACATGATTTCAAAAACAGAAAAAACAGTTAAAAACCAAGAATCAAAATAAATGAAGCGTCCCCCCGCCATTATGCACCTGCACCCTTACGTTACCCTTGCGTTTTATTATATGTAGGATGAATAATAATAATTATCATTGCTTTCTGGGGTTGCCACGCAGTCAAGCATAGCTTTAGTGGCAACCCCTGCACCTTCTAATAATCGATATGTTTTAATAGAAAATGCATTTTTTCTATGTTTTGGTTGTCAGTTATATATGTATATTATTATTGTATTTTCTTTGTTAATGTGTTTATGAAAAAGTGTTGCAGAAACCAATAAATGAATGAAATGAATAAAATCCTAGCTCCCCCGGCCTTATTAATATAGCTAGTTGGTTTCATCATCAAATTTCTATCGTTTCATTACGGACCTTCAAAAATAGATCGAACAAGTCTGAAACAAAAGACTATCTATATCAGGGGCCAATTGCACGAGAGGTTCTTTCCAAGGGCCGTCTTTCGTGTCGCCATACATGTATCTTATGATGCACTGTATATGGGCACTTGTTCACTGGTACCATCCTGCCTAGTCTGCAGGACAGATCCTCATTGGAACATTGATCAACAAGTGTGCCTCCACGCAAAGACTAGCACATACAATACTTGCTGTTCCAATACAGGAGAGCCTTCAGTACACAAGGCATGAGTAGGCTGCACAATCAGACCCTTATTTCGAGTGAAGGGTTTGCCCAGCAGACTACATCCTGCCTGTGGTGAATCTACTATGGTATGCCAATGTTGTACAGAGCACACACTTTGAAAAATCATTAAAATATCACTTTTGTGACCAAAATTACTAAATTCCATGCAGATGCAACTTATTTCTCATTAATAACTTGGGAATAATGTTTGTATCCACCCGAGCGCTCAAAAACTTGAATTTTAGGCATATTTTTGTGTACGTCCTCTATTGATGGAAAGTTTATATGGTAAGAAAATTTTCATTTGTTAATCTCTATTTTTAATTAAGAAAAAAAAGTTGAAGAATTAAATTTACATTTAGAGCCAAGTTATATGATTTACAGCTTTAATGAACACCGACAGTGTAAGAAAATTAAACATTTGTCCCATAAAAAAGAGAAAATAAGCCAAACATTGCCACCCTTATTTTGTGACACATGGAGATGTAACCGAGAACGAGGTTATATTATAAACCTTGTTCATTGAATGAGTGTATTTGGGGGATATTTCTGAAATGAATGATAAACAAATTAAATTTGTTAGCTAGCATTTAAATCAATTTGTATGCAATTTCATGATGTATCACGTCATTTTATTAATAAAGGTTTTGTTTACTTTAACGGATGGATAATTATGTTTGCAGGTAAAATGCGTTTCACATGGCGCATCATAATAAATGGGCGACACGAAAGACGGTTGTCTAGCAAGTAGCAAAGACCCTTTCGTGCAATCGGCCCCAGACGATCGACGTAATCACATGATTACGTCATCAACCAGGAGGCGAGAATCCAAGATTTTCCCGAGAACTTCCAATCTGGCCGCTGAAACTTTTGAATAAATCCATATTTTTCATGTAAGTTACTAAATTTCTATTTAAAATCCAAAATCCTGTTTGTAATTTCTGTGTAAATTAGTATAACTGTACCGTACTAGAATTAAATACAGAGTCGAGTTGCTTAGTTGCTATCATAATGAATGTGTTTGTGTCTGTGACTGAGTGAGTGTTACTGTAGGTTGACTCTTAAGCCTACAGTGTATGCAATTTTTTATACACAAGCGAATGAGGTTCATCACAATTTTGTGTTGAAGGTATTCAAATAGCATATGAGTGAAGTCACCAATAGTAACAGTGGGTAGGGAGTCCTAGGTCTGCTATCTGTCTCTGAACTACACACCTTATTAAAACAATTTCTTTCCATAATTTCCCACACTTCACTGTTCACAGGACACAGAAAAACAAAGTGTTGAAACTTGATGACGTCAAGGGGGCCAGGGCTAGCCCGGAGGCGTTTGAACTTTGGGAGTAAAAATCATAGACAGTACTATCGCACGTTCAGTAGAGGCGCACGGCCTATATATGGGAGACTCTCTCCAATAGGGGAGACAATCTCCCACATTAGAGCCTTGCTTTGTAAAAGGACAAAAGAAACAACACCAACAAAAGCATGATTTTTTCCACCCAAATTTTTTTATCACTGAGGTCAGAAGCCCATTTGTTTTGTGTGTGATTGACAACAAAAATCCTTATCAAAACAAAAGTAGACGGTGAAAAGGGGTAATTTCTCATGAGGAATCTGCTTATCACATTTTTATTTGCCGCCAAGGTAATCCTTTTGCAGCAAATGTAAACAAAGGAAATTGGTCTCCAAAATTGGAGACCATCTCTGAAATTGGATACCCAAATTCTTTACAAAAGTCTCTGATATTGGAGATAATCTCCCACATTGGGGACAGTCTCCAATATTGGCCGTGCGCCTCTACTGACCTTTACCCCCTAACGCCTGGCGTGGGAATGTATAGGATCCCACGCACTGAAGGAAAAGGCAACTATACAAATGCACCAAACATGCTAAACTGCTAGTTATGTTTAGAATCTGAGGTTAACACTTCTGTACATGGGTAAAAATATCGGTTGGCAACGTTTGTTAAAAAAATGAAACTTATGGTTGAAAAACATCGCAGAAATGCGATGAAGAAATAAAAGTAGAAGAGAGTTTACTCACATTTGTTGTCATCGCCATGTTTGCTACATAGGGACAGTGATTTTCCGTTTCAAAAAATTGCCTTTTCCGTTTCAGAAAATCTTAAATTCCGTTTCGGCATGTCAGAAAACGGAAATTCCGTTTCCCCATAGACTTTGTACACACGGAAAAGTGACGATTCCGTTTACCCATCCAGTAGCAATAATACAAGTTAACGCTCGCGCTGGTCAAAATTTGGATCTGTCACTGTATCAACAACGCAGTAGAATCCGCTCTAATCGGATCTATGCGGGAACAAAAAATATCTTGACACATATATCTAGCATGAATACATCCTCACCTTTCATATGACTAGCATTATTTCACTGTTGAATGAATTTTTATAGATAATTTTGGGGGATTTTGGACATCGTTTCGAGCAGTCAACGATTTCAATCTATCCGCCATTTTGGATTTCAAGATCGTGCTGTACATTTTCAAACGTAGAGGGCAGCAAAACACGACCTGCATGTGAATGATTTCGATACGGCCGATCGACCGTACCCTGCCAGAGCGGCCGGGAAGGACCTGGGCGAGGGGTACGATCGGGTGTGAAGGAGTGAAGAGCAGTCACGATGTGTTGATTTTGTCGTGATTGTGGTGAAGTGAGATCGTGTTTTGTGAGGTTTTGTGGCCATTTAATATTCGTATTTTGTTGAGATTTTGGAGTAATTTATGTTGCTTTTCTGTGTATTTTGAGGAAAAATATGTTTTCCGTGATTTTCCGTTTGAAATGCCACTTTCCGTTTCAGAAGGCAATTTCCGTGAATTCCGTCCGTTTTCCGTGATCGCGGAAAATCACTGTCCCTAGATCCATTGTTAATGCAACTTAGTTACGTGACGCGTATCGAGGGCGGCAAAATCATGAGCGGTGCTAGATTAAAAAGTGCTAAAATGTCCCGCTTCAACCACTGAACTGAAAATATGTATTTCTCGTTCAGTGGTTGAACTTGAAGCGGGACATTTTAGCATTTCTACCGCTACGTGCACGCTCCGCTATCCGTTGTACACAATTGTTCACTGTGTGTAGCCAATATAAACGGTGACTACTAGTAGATCACAAACAGGAAGATTGTAGGTTTTTAATCTACGTAACATGAATAGTTTTTTGTTACATTGTTACTTCTTCTTCCGTTGAGTACATATACAGTCCTCTTTACAAAAAAAAACACTGCTTCAAGTACTCTTTCCTTCCAAGGACCATGGCAGAATGGAATCTGCTACCAGTTGACATACGTGAAGCTAAATCGGTCGATGGTTTTAAGACAAGGCTAAACGAAATTCAAATGTCTACTTTCATCTGGGGGGCACATCATTAATTCAAATTCACCACTAGCCACACACGCCTGCAGCAATTATATCCTAATTAAGGAGTTTGCCTGCAGTAACAGGAAGAAGATAGTCGTACTTGGCTAAGGCCACAATCACAAAAACACATGACATTTAGTGCAGTTGAACAAAACTAAACTATAGTGCAAGTAAAAACTGGAGAGCTAACGAAGGGTGAGTGGTTCCAGGTGGCTCCTGAAAGACTCAGTTGAAGGAGCCAAAACCACTGTTAAAACCACTGTTGTAGGCAGGACATTTCACAAGCAGATGGTAGTTGGTTCTTACAGAGACTGAAGTTGTAACTCGATCTGTACAGGGAGTCAATGGCCATATATGTTTTAAAGGAAACCAAAACCCAAGAAGAGAAGCAATCTTATTGGAAAGAGTAAAATGAGAGGAATAATTAAAAGAAGTTTCATCAAAATCGGTTATGAATTACATGTAAGCAAGTTATGGACGTTTAAAAAGTCTTTTACTTTCTATGGGGATCCTTAAATTGGCAAATGAGCTTCAAAATGGCTGATTTTGTGAACAACTCTCCACTTGTTTTATACACAAATTTTCAGATTTTCCCCATTATTTTATATATTTCACATCTCCTCCTGACCTTGACATATGTGGTGTGAATTATATTTTCCCATGACATATGTTGTGCTCAGAAGGAGGCAAGATGCAATTTGAAAGATAATGAGGAAAATCTAAAAATTTGTGTACAAAACAAATGGAGAGTTGTCCACAGAATCGGCCATTTTGAAGCACATTTGCCAATTTGAGGATCCCCATAGAAAGAACAACAAGAGTTTTCAAATTCCCATAAGTTGCTTATTTTATAACCAGTTTTGATGAAACTTTTTTTAAATTGTTCCTCTCATTTTACTCTTTTCAATAAGATTGCTTAGAACTCGTCTTGGGTTTTGGTTTCCTTTAAGTTCGGATAAACAAGGGAAGTGGGAGTTGCTGTTTTCCCCCTTTTAATTTTTTTACTCCTGTTTTGGTGCATTTTAGGCTAAAATTTAATGATAAACATAATTTTTGACCCAGTTCTTTTTACATATTTTTATGAAATAAAGAAAAAAAAATCGATGATTTTGCATTGTTTACACCCTAATGGCGGCTGCACGATCGCGAGCCATCTGTGTACAAGTCAAGGAGGAAAAAAAAATTAATATTAAAAAAGTCCTCGAAACAAACGGCTGCTAGCTGTCTAGTAGGCCAGGGCTAGCGTAGAGGACTCTGTTTCTTATGACTCGTGATGATATTTTTTATGATTTTGATATTGTCATTACATCACAGAGCCTAGACATGCACAGTGTACTCAATCATTCAATAGACAAGTTATGATATAACCTAGTCTCTGTTACTACTCCCTGTGTGGTGAAATAATATTTCGTAACAATTGGCTTATTTTCTCTTATTCTTGGGGACAAATGCTTGATTTTTTACTGTCAGTTTTCATTTTTGCTATTCATTATATAACGATACTCTAAAATAATTTAAATTCTTTATTTTTTTTAAACTAAAAATAGAAATTGAAAAATTTCTTGACATTTCAATTTCCACCAATAGAGGGCATACACAAGAAACATGCTAAAAATTCAATTGGACTGTGCCTTGTGAAGTTGATACACAAGAAGGGAATTCCCTTTGTATTAATATTGTAAGCATCCAGTGAATTTTAGGCTAGAATTTTATTAAATTGCGTACCTTTATAAACCAACAATTAATTCGTATAAAGCCATAAAGGTATTACTATTTTACACAAAAAATACGAAAAATGAAAGGTTTCTTACCAGACCGATCTCGTGTATTCATTCGTAAACACTGCAAATACAATAGGCTTGACCCTTGAACTGCTTCGATGAGCTATGTTATGAAGTGCCGTTTTGAAGAACAATTCATAGATTAAAAATATTTAATAATTGAATCATAACATTTAAATTTTGATTGTAAATAATTATTACGTAACAACAGGGTTGGCGATTTTTTTGATTTTTTTAAAAAAATAAAAAAAATCGGATTTATTTGATTTAAATCAGATTTTTTTGATTTAAATCAGATTTTTTTGATTTTTTTGATTTTTTTAAAAGTTCCTTCGAAAAAAAAGGGTAATTATCCCCCCCCCCCCCTTACTCTTAGAATGACATCAATATTGATGTTATACATTTCACCCCTAATATTGTTCTTAACCACATATTTTGTAATTAAAATCCAGTAAAAATGGACAATTAAAAATAAATTTGAGGAATCATGTATCTGAACTTAATTCTATCATACATAGGCCTATGAAGGAATATTCCATAGGGAATTCCCAGTGAGTAGAGAAAATTCCCCTCTGGGATTTTTCATTCAAATATTTAAAAAAATCCAAGAGAAAAAATCCCTTATCAAAACTGCCAACAAACCCTTTGCCAATTACTAGTATTCATGTATATTGTAAGAGAAATAATTCAAATCAATTATTTTTTTCAATTAGTCACAGCTTTACAATAGTCAAAGAGAGACTACAACTGTATATGTTTAGGATCTTTTTGACAAAAAGCTCTTCTCTTGCTACAGATATCTTGCAAAACTCTCAGTTTTGGAGAACAATATAGGAGATAGCTTAGTCAAAGGGTGACTATACTACATTTTGTTACTGTGATTTTTTTTTACATTAATCTACAATTTTCATTCCCATATTCTCTACAAAAAAAATCTGTTTGATCCATGAAGTATGAAAAAGAATCTACTTACTTTTAACTTAAAGGATAAAAACTGCAAAACTGCTTAAATTACAACATATGTATTACAAAAAGAAGTATTTTATTTTAAATGAGACACAGCTTACAACTGCCAATGATTGTAACTGAAGTACCTGCATCTTAACATTAAAATGCAGTGTTAAATGTTTATTCTGAGTTTTGCAAATTGTTGTTATAGAGCTCTTTCCATTATTACATGCAGATACAAAACTTCCATTATTTGTAGCACTGAACATAAAATGGGCTGCAGTGACTTAAAAGGTTTATAAGAGAAAGCTTATGACTGTACTACATTATGTTAATGTGATTTTTATAATTATGTTATTTAAAACATCAAATGTATGATAAATGTAACAATACGAAATAAGAGGCATGTTAAATATGTTGATTACATTCAGGTATCATTTTTTTTATTTTACATGACAGAAGTAGTTATGTGTAGGCTAAGGATCAAACTGGAAAACTGCCAACAAACCTTTTCTCATTGACTTTTATATATTATATATTTTTTTTACAAACTGCTCTCTGAAAAGTTGGATTATGTGAAAACTTTATGTTAAGAAAGAAATTGACTAATAATAACTGACAAAGAATGTAAAATTTCAGAAGAAAAACTCGACATAATTTACAAAAAATGAGTACGTATTGACAACATACATCTGTAGTTTTTAAGGAATTACCTGATTTTATTAATTTGATTTTAATTTGTTTTAAGTAGATATGAAGACTTTGTTGATCTTTTATTGATATAAAGTTAATTCAAAGTTTTTCAGTTGACTTGAAGAATTAAAACTGCATTGAACAAATACTTTGTCCATGATTTGTACATGTTTCAATGGAAGTGATTTAAATCAATGATTTTTTTAAAAAAATCATGGTGATTTAAATCGCGATTTAAATCACGATTTAAATCAACGTGATTTAAATCCGCCAACCCTGCGTAACAATCAAAATAAAAATTTAGTATTTTGGTAGTTATGCACATCCTGGTCGGCACGCAAATGAGGAGACTGATCATCCACCCAATATTTCTTTTATATGAAATATTCTAACTTTCTCATTGCCATGTGAAACAAAATTTTGTTCCTCCCTGAATATAATGAATTACCATTATTTTTAACAGTAAATGGTCAAGTCAAGTTGGTCCTTATTGTTGAATCTGTAAAAATTGTATAATTCAAGCAATAAAAAGCAAAAATACATGTACATGTAGTTAGTGAGGGACATAATTGACTCTTCATTTGCATATCACTGAGTTATGCATATTTGTTTTGTGATAAAGTGAAACTTAAAATGTCATAACTTTCTTTGTATTTTACATCCAATTTTGATGTAATTTTCAGTATTATGCTTGTTTGATATTTCTCTATCGATTCAATTCAACAGTTTTTTCGGGTGGATGCAAAATTCAATATAGAGGTCCAGTTCTAAACATTTCACGGTCATGATTTCAATAATTATATTGCCGGGAATGCCAGTTCTTGTTGAATATTATACAGTGCGTCCCACAAAAAAAAGGAAACTCATTTTGAGAGAAAGATTTCACGATACGTTTTTACTATAAAATTTGATATTCATGGCAAGAGTGGAATCTCATTTGAAACCAAAAGCTTAATAGCAACTCATTTGCGATTGGCAGATTACCACAATGAACATTGAGTGATTTATCAGAAACGATTTTGCACAGAAACTTACATGTGAATCTGAATCCACTTCCATTTTAGTGATCAGTTAGAGAATCTAAACAAAGAATACAAAAGAAATGCTAATGAGCCATTCATCGAATATGGATGTTTTTTTTTTCAGAAACATTGAGTGATATATCAGAAACGATTTGCACAGAAACTTACGTGTGAATCTGAATCCAATTCCATTTTAGTGATCAGTTAGAGAATCTTAAAAAAGAATACAAAAGAAATGCTAATGAGCCATTGCCATTCATCGAATATGCACGTTTTTTTTTATCAGAAACCAATCATGTCCATTTTTTTCTGCGCAAACTGGTTTTGACTTCTGACATCAAAATTTTAAAATTGTCTTGCTCATCAATGCCTGAAGTGTTCGTCTCATATTAGGTATCAAAATAAGAAGGATGATTGAATTTTATGATTATGTAAATATCATAAATTCATTATTTCATTTGCTGTGAACTAAAAGACATGGGAATCCTGGTTTCCTTTTTTGTGGGACGTACTGTAAAAAAAATAAATGCACATGACTGATATCAGAATATCAATCAGCAGGAAGTTCATTGTAAATGTCAGTAGCTAACAAGCTCTCAAGATATGTTTATGTACTATGACCCTTCACTTTATTACAATGTGGTAAATACACTGTAGGACAGTCTCATCAAAAAAGATGACAGCCTGAACAAAGCTGTAGGGGAGACCGGGTTTAGTTGGAACATGGGGTAAGTTGAAACATTTTAATTTTCTTTAATGCCTGTGAAATAAATTTATGCAATATTGCCCTCAATTTATTTCAATAATGATTCAACACTTGTATTATTAATAGCAATGAATTTAGGGCAGTATTGCATAAATTTAAATTTTACAGGCCTAATAAAGAAAATTACAATGTTTCAACTTACCCCATGTTCCAACTAACCCTGTTCTCCCCGTTCCATGACATACATGTACTCATGTACCTAGGTCAGTTTAGAGTCGTGAGTCAGATTAAAAAAAAGTATGTGGGGGCTTTGGGCAATTTCACTACAAAATTCTCAAGAGCCCTGGATTCGAACCCCCCCCAAAAAAAAAAAAGAGGGACCCCTGGAAATCCTCATTCATTGCACAGTTCATCCAATGCAACAGATTTGTGTAGTAAGCCAGGTGTGATCAGTAAAAATAAATATGCCCGTATTCTGAAGTCGGGTTTACAGTGTACTGTACATTAACTTCAACCCAGGTTTAAAGTTGTGGTTTAAGTATGGGGAGCCAAAGTATCAAAAATTTTAAAAAGTTGTACGTTTCTTAAATGTTTACTGTGCTCTTTCCTGATTCATCAATGGTGAAGCCAATCATCTGTTTATACTTCCCACACTATTATGAATGATTTGAGAACCGAATGAGCTGAAGTATGATATCTCTACTATTAGTGATTATGTAACAATTGGCTGTCCATACTTAAACCACAACTTTTAACCTGAGTTTAAGTTAAACCCAACTTCAGAATACGGGCCATACTGCATGTATATATAAATTATAATTTTTTTTGCTTGGTTTGTCTCTGTGGTATGGCTGAGCCATTCGTGTAATATTGAAAGTACAGATATGAGTGACATCCTGCTGCAGTCTTTGCTGTTGGCCAATACCTGTCTTGCTTTCATTTCCTGTTGATATGATACGTATCACAACTGGGGCCTTTAACACAGAGCTTGGCTGTCGATCGTACTTTAATTTGTATGCTTCATTGCACGTAATGTTCATTGTAGTCAAACATAAAAGTCAGCCCTATGATCAAATGCTATGCTTTGTGTAATCGGGCTCTGGTATATGGCTAAACTCCTTTGAAAAGTAATCGGCACAATTCAGGAGTACATTGGCAAAAAGCACTTTGATGCATTTACATGATTGTTAGTTGGACATAGTTGTATAACATTCAGGTGAGCATTGTTTTGTATCGAGTTGTTGATGGTAAGCACCTTTGTTCTCGCCTACCTTCTTTTATTCTTGAAGTTTTTCATTAAGTTTTAATTAATTGAATTGAATTTATTAGAACGTCACTGGCATTCGCCAATACTTTGTTCAAAACAAGAAGTACAAAATAATACAAAACAAATATACAATTCAAGGCATATAAGCAGATAATGAATCTTTAATGAATTATTATTATTAATGAATTATTTGCTATCATCTATTTATAACTACATGTGCAGTACAGGTGTATTATAATGATTACTCACATATGATCCTTTGTACATGTAATTTATAGTTCATTTTTTGATCAGTTGAATTTGAATATTTCCAGAAATTTTTTAATTTTCCATTGAGTTGTTTCTTTCTTCTTTTTCTTGACTGTTTGAACTGTGAATTCCTCACACTGCACCAGGAGAAAAAAAACTACTCTGGTGAACTAAAGATTACTGAAGGGATTTTGAATTTCAGCATTTTGGATACCATGTCTCGGCAGATCATAATCAAAACATCCACGGCCAAATTTGGTGGAAATCCGTTCATGGGTCTATTAAAGTCTCTATAATGTGGCCCCATGAATACCTACAAAGAACTGTTGAAATAAGTGGAAAGTAGTCTTTATGAAACAGGACAATTTACTCTGATATCAGTGTGGCCCAATGGCTGGGCATTCATGAACAGTCACTTGGCCCACCATTAACCAAGTCATGTCAGATCTTGGTCCCATCTTGAATTCCCTTTGATCCCATCGACCCCACCTGTATGGAATTCCATCTATGTCATATTTTTTTCATCAGAAATTTGCACAATGTCCTTTGTATTATATAATAAACAAAGAGAAGCACACTGAATTTTCAAGAAAACAGTGAATGTACTAATATGCAGCAAATCTAGAAAATATTTTGAAACAATATGCATTATACATGTACATGTAGATGTTGATGTTGCTAGCTTTCCTAGTTGTGGTTGATCGGAACAATCAAAACTCTGTTTTGAGACGTTGGGGGGGGGGGGGCTGGTGTGAGGCGGTTTAAATATCATGCCCTACCTAAGGTAATATAATCATGAAAATGTTGCCCTTTAAACATGAAGGAAAAATAATACAATATTATACCACAATATGATTCACAATTATCAACGACATCTTGAAAGAAATGAGTACCGGTATGTTATTGTTAAAAAGTACATACATATTCCCAAAAGTTGTAATGATAAGAAACAATGTCTTGCTCCCGAGTGTTTACTCCATATACACCAACAGAAACTGCACTGCTTCATGCCAAGTGTTGAATGGAGACAACAATAACAAACTTTAATGTTGAATGTAATTATTCATATTTCATCACCTGACTTCACAATGAAATATCTAAAACTTGGGAAAAACTTAGAGCTAAATGATAGTAGTTTCAGTAAAACACTTATTTCGTGAGAAAGTCTGTAAAATCAAGGTTAAGTATGACTATATCAGCGTGGATGTAGATCTGGTACAGTTACATTAACTGAGCTTTGTGAAATCATAAAATTGAAGCTGAAATATGATCACACTGAAGATCGCCAACACAGATAGGCACACGTGGGACAGTGTATTATTATTGATGGAATAAAGACCCGACAGAAGTGACCGAATCCGCGCTCATTTTGCTTAGTTCTCAGCAATTACACAATTTCTTCCAGAATCCTTTGGCACATATTTTTTATTAATACAAACAGACACTTGGGTGGTCAATATATTAGATTCTGTAAAAAGTCATTTTGAGATCGTTACCACAACTGAAATATATCTTTAAACACTGTTCATTTTCTGGTGGGGTTCAATAACCTTTTAAAGGTCAAGTCCACCTCAGAAAAATGTTGATTTGAATCAATAGAGAAAAATCAGACAAGCATAATGCTGAAAATTTCATCAAATTTCGCTTATTTTTAACAAAATAGTTACATGAACGAGCCAGTTACATCCAAATGAGAGAGTCGATGATGTCACTCACTCACTATTTCTTTTGTTTTTTATTGTTTGAATTATACAATATTTCAATTTTTACAAATTTGACGATTAGGACCTCCTTGCCTGAAGCACAAAATGTTAAAATAATGGAATTCCACATGTTCAGGGAGAAATGAAACTTTATTTCACATGACATTGACGAGAAAATCAAAATATTTCATATTTCAGATAATAAAATACAAAAGAAATGGTGAGTGAGTAATGTCATCAGTTCCTCGTTTGCATACCGACCAAGATGTGCAATTGTGCATACAACTGTTTTATGAAATGAAGCGAAACTTTAAAATGCCATAACTTTCTTATTTTACATCCGATTTTGATGAAATTTTCAGTGTAATTCTTGTTGAATTTTTCTCTTTTTATTCAAATCAAGTTTTTGTTGGGGTGGACTTGTCCTTTAATACCACAACTGTATGTAGTAAATGTATCTGGCAATAAATTTAGAGCATCAAGGGATGGGTTCATTACTGTCATCTATAATCCATGTACATTTATACCCCACTTTGAGACACCTGCAAATAATATTTCAGTTTAATACATCTATAAGGTAGAATACACTTGTACCAGCAAAACTAAAGGATTTCAGGATGAGTTTTGATCAAAGAGTGTGAGGGTTTAAGGTTTGTTCAACGAATTACACCTGATACAGACCTTCATGGAAATCTTATACAATATGATCTTCATAGTACACTGTAGGGGAAGGCGGGGTAAGTTGTGACAGTTTTTGCTTTTTGCATGTTCAAATTGATATGATTAATAATCTTGTCGAAATAAGTACCTTGCCTTGAAATTTAATTCTTCTGAAATATTTTCCACCTATATATAACTTTCTATCCCCACACTGAAAGTCATTGTGACCTTTGAAAAAAACGATGTCAAATGGCTCAACTTGCCCCATATATGGGGTAAGTTTGAGCCACCTTGTGGGGTAAGTTGAGCCACAAAAACTATGTACAAAATGTATGGGGAGAACCAGCATGTCAATTTTTTGTTTAAAGTCTTTTCACTTGCTAATTCTTTATAAATACTAACATCCTGTAAAAGGAAAAGAGCAGTCATGTAAATTTGCTCCTTTCAGCCTGCATTTCAATCGCTCAATGGCTCAACTTGCCCCATGCTGTTTGGCTCAACTTACCCCAGTCCGAACTTAGTGCGATAATTTTGTATCCACACATTTATTATGCATCCATCTTATAAAAGACTATGACAAGAATGAAGATCCATACCTGGACTAATAATGTTGTTATCATGTCTTTATTATATTTAAAGACATGTGTGTTTATAAAGCACTTACTTTTTTGGCTGAAATTCATATTTTTCCCTCTAAAAAACTACTTTTTGTTTCAAAGTTGGAAACAATGTGGTGGGGTTAGGGGTTATGCTATGGGTCATCAATACATGACACCACCACAATGTCTGACTCATTCATTATTAGCCTGGGGCTGGTGGCTCAACTTGCCCCTATGCTCAACTTACCCCTATGCTCAACTTACCCCGCCTTCCCCTACAGGGTGTATGTCCAAAGTTTTCAGTTTTTGTAAAAAGCAAATTTTGTGTTTGTATAAAGGCATAAGCTTGAATTATCAATTTTCTTCAGTGGCATGTAGAAAACCCTGTGAAAGAGCAATTTTTCTGAATTCTGGAAGACATGGAATTTACTGAATTTTCATTGAAAACACAAATAAAAGATTATCAAATTTATATATATAATTTTAAAAAATGGGTTTGAAATTGAAATTCAATGGTACACGGTACGGGCAGGGAATTGTAATTAGCCTGGTGAAGGATTTACATAAATTTTGCATTTTTGCACTTTTTGAAATCCAAAATAAGTGTTTCTAACCCTTTTCATAAACCTATCCTCCAATTAGCCGCCTAAGAGTAATGCGGATAATTCAATAAAAATTGCGTTCACAAACTCTGAAAATAAGCCACGTTATTTTTACGAGCGCCCGTCCTGAAAAAGGCGGATAATGGTCATGACAACTGGACACGCCCCCTACGATGCGGTTGCGTTGGAAAAGGGTGACCTTGTGACCGCACCATGGCAATTATCCGCATTATTTGGAAATGCGTTCATAAACTCAAAATCTTGTCCCGATGCTGCTATTATGCGGATAATAGCAGCATCAAAATTATGCGGATAACTCTTTGTCCTCTGATTTTATGACCAAATTATGCTGCTATTAGCCGCATAATTGGGTTTATGAAAGGGATATTAGACACCTATTTTGGATTTCAAAAAGTACTTTTGGTACTCAACGGTGTGTATCAATAAAAAGTTTACACTTTGAAAGAGTCCTGGGAATTGAAAAATATGCAACATGGTGATCATTTTTTGTGTGCATGTATTCCTGGGTTTGGGTCTCATCTATGAAATGAAAGTGTAAAACTTTTGACAGAATTTTACACTTGAGTGAGCAAGTTTATCCTTATCTTTATCACAGAAAACTGGGACTCACTACTCTACATGCAGGATACATATTTATAAACATCAGTCGCTTTGGACCTAATTCACAAAGGTGGTTTTGGAAACCCATGGTTGAGTCTATGGTTTATGCACATTTCCTGTATAAATTACGCTGCATATATATATATATATATAGTTTTTATTTTCTCGAATTTTCGACGGACGTCCGTCTTCTTCAGGAGAATATACAATGTGTGGTATCAATCAGAGAGCGCATCCTCAGACAGATGTTGTTATGATGACTGGCTGAGGATGCGCGCCCTTCACAGAAACATACATAGTAACGCTTGTTTGTTATCTAATTGTTACGTAACAATTAATATTGCGCAATAACATTTCTTGTTACGCAACAATAAGAAATGAGATGATAGAACGAAGATCAAATTGGTTAAGAGAAAATGGTTCTCTCGAAAGTATTAAGTACGGATATAATTATTGAGCAATAAGAGAAATTCCTGTGTGATACGATCGATACCAAACATCGTGGCGCTTGTCAAAGTATTTTTTTCTTTTTAAGAACGAAACTAACGAAAGAATGAATATCCGCTTAGGAATCCCAGATCTCGGTTCATACCATCACCCTCAAAGCTCCTACATTTAACAATAATTCGTAGTTCAGCGGTTCTTCTCTCGTCCGCTGATTTGTATCCTCCCCCAAATATGCACACTTTCACATCCGCTAACGAATGTCCAGGAAGGCAGAAATGTCTGGCAACAGGAAGGTCGGTACGTTTCTTCTGAATAGATGATTTGTGGTTATTGAAGCGCATTCGGAATTTCGTGCTGGTTTCACCAATATAGATTGCTTGGGGGCAACGTGCGCAGAGCAAACAGTAAAGCACGTTACTGGCATCGCAGTCATGTCTCTGCGGGTGCAGGGTAACATTCTTAGCAATTCTAATTGTGGTGTCAGTAACGATATGTTTACAGATTTGACATCTGGGTTTGTCACAAGGTATGTTACCTCTTGGATGCTCAGGTGTCGGGAGTCTGGTGCTCACAAGCAATTTCCTCAGATTGGGAGGTTGACGTTGAGCATGAAGAGGATTTTCTCCGACTATTTTTCCTAGCTTGGGATCTAGAGCCAATGTAGGCCATTCCTGCCTGACCTGTTTTACGAATTTCTTGGTATCGGGATGGAAAGTGGTCACTAGGGGCGCATCCTCAGCCAGTCATCATAACAACATCTGTCAAACTCTGAGGATGCGCTCTCTGATTGATACCACACATTGTATATTCTCCTGAAGAAGACGGAGGTCCGTCGAAAATTCGAGAAAATAAAAACTATATTGGCTTTGAAAGCATTACCATTTATCTTCAGCATATTTTGTTACTATTAGAGAAGCCAATACGTGAAACTTTAAGATATATATATATGTATATATAGATAGATAGATAGATAGATATATATATATATATATATATATATATATATATATACAAAAGCACGCATCAGCATTGGACATTTTTTAATATATATATACATATATATATATATATATATATATATATAAATGTGTGAAGCTATACATGTACAACAGCTTTGGCAACTCTTTTATTTAAATATTGTAAAGAAAAATGGATGAAGAGAACAATGGTAGACGTAGCTTAAATCAAGGTTCCCCAGAGCTATCTACCCTTTGGAAAAATTGGCTATGCCGAAAAATGTCTCTGCCGGGAATCGAACCCGGGCCCCCAGCTTTGAACGCCGGTGCCTTAACCACTAGACCACAGAGACGGGCTAGTGGCTAGGCCGACCGAGATCCGATTGACCGTCAGAAAGACAGATTTTCGACACTATACCAATTACCTTTGTCGGGTGAAGGTGGGTTTTGAACAATGACAAGCCGTCATGCCTCAGCTGGATCAAAGCTATTGCTTCGATACAGTACACGTATGTGAGAAAGTATACAAATGTGTGAAGCTATACATGTACAACAGCTTTGGCAACTCTTTTATTTAAATATTGTAAAGAAAAATGGATGAAGAGAACAATGGTAGACGTAGCTTAAATCAAGGTTCCCCAGAGCTATCTACCCTTTGGAAAAATTGGTTATGCCGAAAAATGTCTCTGCCGGGAATCGAACCCGGGCCCCCAGCTTTGAACGCCGGTGCCTTAACCACTAGACCACAGAGACGGGCTAGTGGCTAGGCCGACCGAGATCCGATTGACCGTCAGAAAGACAGATTTTCGACACTATACCAATTACCTTTGTCGGGTGAAGGTGGGTTTTGAACAATGACAAGCCGTCATGCCTCAGCTGGATCAAAGCTATTGCTTCGATACAGTACACGTATGTGAGAAAGTATACAAATGTGTGAAGCTATACATGTACAACAGCTTTGGCAACTCTTTTATTTAAATATTGTAAAGAAAAATGGATGAAGAGAACAATGGTAGACGTAGCTTAAATCAAGGTTCCCCAGAGCTATCTACCCTTTGGAAAAATTGGTTATGCCGAAAAATGTCTCTGCCGGGAATCGAACCCGGGCCCCCAGCTTTGAACGCCGGTGCCTTAACCACTAGACCACAGAGACGGGCTAGTGGCTAGGCCGACCGAGATCCTATTGACCGTCAGAAAGACAGATTTTCGACACTATACCAATTACCTTTGTCGGGTGAAGGTGGGTTTTGAACAATGACAAGCCGTCATGCCTCAGCTGGATCAAAGCTATTGCTTCGATACAGTACACGTATTTGAGAAAGTATACAAATGTGTGAAGCTATACATGTACAACAGCTTTGGCAACTCTTTTATTTAAATATTGTAAAGAAAAATGGATGAAGAGAACAATGGTAGACGTAGCTTAAATCAAGGTTCCCCAGAGCTATCTACCCTTTGGAAAAATTGGCTATGCCGAAAAATGTCTCTGCCGGGAATCGAACCCGGGCCCCCAGCTTTGAACGCCGGTGCCTTAACCACTAGACCACAGAGACGGGCTAGTGGCTAGGCCGACCGAGATCCGATTGACCGTCAGAAAGACAGATTTTCGACACTATACCAATTACCTTTGTCGGGTGAAGGTGGGTTTTGAACAATGACAAGCCGTCGGCCTAGCCACTAGCCCGTCTCTGGTCTAGTGGTTAAGGCACCGGCGTTCAAAGCTGGGGGCCCGGGTTCGATTCCCGGCAGAGACATTTTTCGGCATAGCCAATTTTTCCAAAGGGTAGATAGCTCTGGGGAACCTTGATTTAAGCTACGTCTACCATTGTTCTCTTCATCCATTTCTTTACAATATTTAAATAAAAGAGTTGCCAAAGCTGTTGTACATGTATAGCTTCACACATTTGTATACTTTCTCAAATACGTGTACTGTATCGAAGCAATAGCTTTGATCCAGCTGAGGCATGACGGCTTGTCATTGTTCAAAACCCACCTTCACCCGACAAAGGTAATTGGTATAGTGTCGAAAATCTGTCTTTCTGACGGTCAATCGGATCTCGGTCGGCCTAGCCACTAGCCCGTCTCTGTGGTCTAGTGGTTAAGGCACCGGCGTTCAAAGCTGGGGGCCCGGGTTCGATTCCCGGCAGAGACATTTTTCGGCATAACCAATTTTTCCAAAGGGTAGATAGCTCTGGGGAACCTTGATTTAAGCTACGTCTACCATTGTTCTCTTCATCCATTTTTCTTTACAATATTTAAATAAAAGAGTTGCCAAAGCCGTTGTACATGTATAGCTTCACACATTTGTATACTTTCTCAAATACGTGTACTGTATCGAAGCAATAGCTTTGATCCAGCTGAGGCATGACGGCTTGTCATTGTTCAAAACCCACCTTCACCCGACAAAGGTGATTGGTATAGTGTCGAAAATCTGTCTTTCTGACGGTCAATCGGATCTCGGTCGGCCTAGCCACTAGCCCGTCTCTGTGGTCTAGTGGTTAAGGCACCGGCGTTCAAAGCTGGGGGCCCGGGTTCGATTCCCGGCAGAGACATTTTTCGGCATAGCCAATTTTTCCAAAGGGTAGATAGCTCTGGGGAACCTTGATTTAAGCTACGTCTACCATTGTTCTCTTCATCCATTTTTCTTTACTATATATATATATATATATATATATATATATATATTAAAAAATGTCCAATGCTGATGCGTGCTTTTGTCACAATTCTTCAAATGGACACCTGTTACCATGGTTATCCACGCTATTTTATTTATGAGTCCACTGTTTTGAAGTTAATGTGTCCACTCTTCAAACAGTGGACTCATGAATAAAATAGCATATCTAAATGTAACCATGGTATCAGACATCATTTTGGCACACTGACAAAAGCGTGCATCACCATTGGACTTTTTTATACAATCGCCCTATACATGCTAAATTAAGTTTAATTTTATACAGGAAATCTGCATAAACCATGGATTCAACCGTTGGTTTTCAAAACCACCTTTGTCAATTCGGGCCTTTATGTCTACATACCTGTGCAGTATAAAAGATGATTTGCAAAGTCATTGCTTGTTTTGCCTATCGTCATGTACATTACACATGTGCTGGTAGCGGGAAATGGATCTAGAGTTTTATTATTAGCCTTTGGATTGTATCACTATTTTATTGTAGAAACTATCATGTACATTTGAGTGTTATTTTTACATTTACATGTAGCAATAGCGCTACAAAGGTCAGCCTTTCTATTAGATTGCTTTTATTTTCATTGTGACTATGAAGTATATAAGCCTATCTAGTTTCGATCTATTCTGTAATTAATCTGCATCACATGTAAGTATTTCAGTTGATATTTTTGTAATAATGCAAGGAAACACTACTATAAAATGTACAATTTAAAGTGTACCGTTTATGTTTATTGAACCAATTATTCAAGTTTATCTGATTTATGATATCGATCTTAAATAACAACTCTGTTCTTCAATATTATCCTTGAAGTGGATGTTTGCATCCAAAGGTCGAGTGGATATTTGCTTTCTGTGGTCCAAATGTGATTAAAGCTGTGTTCATACTTAATATTTTAGAGCAGAATTAGTGTTTGAAATACATGCAGGATTTTTCCCCCACCTAGATGTGAAGAGATCAGAGAAAGAGAGAAATAACATTTCTGCCACTTAAAAAAAAACTTACAGTGGCATGAAACTGAGAATTCACAGGGAAATCAATCTTTTTTAACAGAGAGCACTCATCTCCCGTTCAGTAATTATTAGGATAATCTAGATACTAACCCAGTTTTTAAATTTGAAACACCTTTCCAGCTTTTAATTTGTGTAAACACACCCAATGTCAATTTTTTTTGTGTGTGTGCCCTAATCACTTTGGCAAACTTTTACACCTGTACAAGTACATTGTAGGTCTGAAGACGCTGTAATAATTATATGAATGAAAACGGGTATCGATCGTTTCTTTGATGTAATCTTGGTTTTAGTTTGTATCCTCTCTCCGCTGATATGTAAGGTACAGTAAAGTTTTCTATACCTTTCATTTCATTCTGATGTGACTATCCCTATGTGTAGAACATACATGTATGTTTAACGTTCATTGTTGCTGTTTTTGTGAATATTGTTTATTAGCACAGGCTAAAGTATTTATTTGCCTACAGGTACTCATGTGTACTCAACTTGTTAGTATTTAGTTTTAATCCCTGAAGGCTATGTTTTTACTTTGTTTTGTGAGTGTACACCTATTTTTCCTCCATTGTTAATAACCTGAATTCTGTCAATCCCACAGTTCTTACAGAGACAATCTGTTTCCATTCCTGGGACCATGGCCGTAGGGTTTTTCCAAAAAGGGCACAGATTGTCCCTCTGGCCACTGATACAGGGGCATGGTGTCCAAGTAGAATTGGAATATTTCCATTTTTTCATTAAAGTCAAATTACTGCAATTAGGTTGACCAAAACTTGATACGAAATGCATGTTTATGTATTAAGATTCTAATGGGGGCGTCATGGTCTAGTGGTTATGAGGCTCGTCTTTCAATATGATGGATGTGGGTTCAATTCCCAGCCGTGGCATGTTTTCCTTCAGCAAGGAATTTACCCACATTGTGCTGCTCTCAACCCAGGCGAAAATGGTTGCCCGGTAGGAAGAAGAAATTCCTCGGATGCTTGAGAGCCTATATGGGCAGTGCAGCTAAAGGCGGAGTAATAATCTCAGCGCTTTGTATCCTCATGCAAAAGGCACTTTAGCTTTATTATTTAAAAGATCCATTCAATGACTAAAGCTTTTGTAATTAAAGAGAAATTCCAGTAGTTGCAGTAAACGCTGATTTCATGAGAAAGTCTGTTAAACCAGGCTTAATTGTCAGTATATCATCGAGGATCTAGATCTGGTACAGTTATGTACATGTACATGTAAGCTGAACTTTGTGAAATCTTGAAATCTATGCTGAAAAATTTTCACACTGAAGATCACCAACACAGATAGGCACACGTGGGACAGTGTACATGTACTAATATTGCTGGAATAAAGACCCGACGGAAGTGACCAAATCCGCGCTTATTTTGCTTATTTCTCAGCAATTACACAATTTCTTCCAGAATCCTTTGGCACATATTTTTTATTCATATAAACAGACACTTGGGTGGTCATTATATTAGATTCTGTCAAAAGCCATTTTGAGATCGTTACCAAAACTGGAATTTATCTTTAATGTTTTATGATACTGGAGTATAGTTCACATCATTGATCCTTCTTAAAACAAAGCTTTAGACAAGCTTTAACACTGCCGTGCCTCACCAATGCTTTAATTTTCTAAGTGTTAACTTCTTCAAGGAGTACACTGTATAACATTCTTATCTTTTTCTCTTTTTCATAACAGGAAATTGATCTGAGACAATTATCAAGAAAGAAGGTGTAAACCCTGGGCCAAGATGGGTTCCCTGTACCGCAGCGAGCAGATGTGCTTAGCCCAGCTGTTCTTGCAGTCTGAGGCTGCTTATGCATGTGTAGCAGAGCTTGGGGAGTTAGGCCTGGTCCAATTTAGAGATGTAAGTTCTCAAAAGGCGGTGCTGCATCATCCCTAGTTTGCTCAATCTCGAGATTTTAGCCCGATTGGCCCTCTTCGCGATTAATCTCGAGATTCAAGAAACCCTGTCTCCACCACCGCAAGAAGAGCGATTCCTGCTCGAGTGAGGCATCGATGCATTATGGTCTGACGCCTTGAATAAATAATCACGAGTGTGTCTGCATCTACGAATTAG
This sequence comes from Lytechinus variegatus, assembly GCF_018143015.1. NCBI lineage: Eukaryota > Metazoa > Echinodermata > Echinoidea > Temnopleuroida > Toxopneustidae > Lytechinus > Lytechinus variegatus. Next base: position 19,378,929 of record NC_054754.1, on the reverse strand, counting down.
CGCGATAATTCGTAAAATAGCGCGTTATTTTGCAAATAATTCCAAGTTGACTTGGGATTGCAATCTCGAGATGAATCCTACGAACTAGCGTGATAATTTCGTCTCCATTGCAATTAATCTCAAGATTGTTCAGATTGGGATAATTTGCCGGATCAGAAATAGCGCGCTAATTTGAAAACTCGGGATGGTGCAGACGGCCCTAAATTATAAGTTTGATTTTAAGTTTAAAAACTCAAACCTCATGTGTAGGTAAAAAGATGAATGTTGTATTGGTCAAATCTAGAATTCATGATCTGAAGTTGCCCAACGTTTGTAACCCAAATAATGATCTCATTTGTTAAGGTTCTCGAAGGTAATTTTACCTGACTGCAATAAAAAGAAAGCAAAAACGAAAATAGCTGTAAGGACTGATGGTTTTGGTGGCTCTCCAAAAGATCCAGTAAGGATTCTCAATGCTTTTAATATCAAGCATCTTGGTTTTGAACTGTTCAATAATGTGTAAAATAAGTCTATAGAAACCCATTAAAGTAAAAGTGAAATCGATTTGGACATAAACCTATCTCTTTTGAATTATAGACAGTGGCTGTGAAGTACTTAATCGTTATCTTTAATTGAAGTTTCTCTTTCTGTATAAAATGAATATGAATTTGAGATTCATTTTAAATGCATTTAAATTTAATCACATTCATTATTTCATCTTTCATCTAGAGTACTTTTTTGTTTTCTAAAAATACTTTCTAAGTGGTTTTTATATCATTAGCGATCAATTTGCTATTTACTGTACATGTACATGTATTTGATAATATAGGCACAGATAATTAAGTAGTATCTTTGAAATTTTTGACAAGCAATAAAAACAGGACTAGTTTGAAAAGGATGTCATTTGTCTCATGTCATGCACCCCCCCCCCCACTGCTGCCCCCTCCCTACCATATTTTCTGCCTTTTTATGTCGTTTTCACAAGTTTATTATTCATATTTTTGGGGCTTTTTGTTTCAACTTTCATACTTACTCCTTGAATCCAGATGTGAATGCTTTCCAGCGAAAATTTGTCAACGAAGTAAGGCGATGTGATGAGATGGAAAGAAAGCTACGTGAGTATGGAACACTTGATACTTCTTTTTCCCAATCAAACTACCAGTAGTGATAATATATATATTTATATTTAATGATGTGAAGAAATCTAGAACAGAAAAAAAATGGAAATTTGTTCAGGTAGTCTCTTTCAAGTAACATAAAATTCCTATATCTCTCTTCAAACTGACATATTCAAGGACTATCATGGACTGCTATGGTGATTACGGTACGGTACTATAGGTTTTGGTTCATTTGATATTATGATTCTTATAATAGTAGAAAAAAATCTTATAAAAGTTTTAAAATCAAAGTTCATCCTACTACAAGTCTTTTGTGATGTTTTTATAATAGGGTAAATGATAAATGGTAGCGATTTTTTTTTTACCTGATAAAAAGGGAGGACTGACGGCTTAAGGTCTTCTCCGAGGGACCTGGTAATGAGGATTCAAATTCCTTACCAAAGGGCACTAGCGCACGAAATGGGACTCGAACTCGGGTCACAAGAATACAAAACCCCGCTCTACCGACTGAGCTATCATGCCTCTAATAATAACTTATTTCTCACTATTCTTTTATCATCAAATTGTAGAGTATATAATGTGCCTATTTAAGGCCTCCAAAAAACAAATATTGTTGTTGTTTTTGAAGAAAAACTGAAGAAAACGTAAATACTTTGGGGAAAGTCAAACCGAATGCTCAGTTTCCCCATGGCAACCATGGGGAAACACGCGGGGACGTCATGGTCTAGTGGTTAAGACTCTTCTTTCAATCTGAAGGACGTGGGTTGGATTCCAAGCGTGTTTTCCTTCAGCAAGAAATTTACCCAGATTGTGCTGCACTAAAGCCCAGGTTAGGTGAATGGGTACTGGCAGGAACTTGGAAGTAATTCCTTAAAAAGCTGTGTGCACCGGAATCGGTAGACTATCTTAGCCAGGGTAATAAGGAGTGCCTTGAGCACCTAGCAAGGTGGATACGCATGCTATACCAAGAAATCCTATTTTGGAGAAATGCAGTATCTTGTATTCTTATGTAAATAGTTGTTTTGTAAATAGTCTTTATTCTCTTCCTCATTTTTGATTCTGTTTTGATTGTAGGTTATCTTGAGAAGGAGATCCTGAGAGCTGATATCCCTGTTCTGGACACAGGAGAGAACCCTGATGCTCCTGCTCCAAGGGAGATGATTGACCTAGAGGTATGAATGAGGGAGGTCAGGGTCCTGTAACACAAAGGTTAGCGATTGATCGTGAGCTTGATTTTCACGATTGTACATTATAGTCAATGGAATCAATTGTAGAAAAAATGTTCTACGATCATTGCTAAGTTTTGTGTTACGGGCCCCAGATCCAGCCCGACCAGGCATAGTACCCTTTTAGGGGCCAGTGTTCTTGCATAATAGCCGGCCTCTCAAAGCTATTGTATATCTGGCTGTATCCGTGCCTGGAATGAATAGGGCTTTATAGGGGAAATGGGAAAACAAGTAATACACATCATTTATAAAACAAGTGATTAACATTTTTGTTTTGTTAATCTTGGGTATTCGCATAAACATTCAAAAGCCTATTGCAAATTAGATTCGAGTGTGCTGCATTGCCCACAATCATAAATGTGCATCATTTTTTTTTGTTTCATAAGGGATTCCTCCTCATTTCTGCATTTATTGAAAATTCAATATATGAAACACAATAATCATAATGAATATAAAGAAATACAAAAATAAATGAAAGAATTACAAATTGTGACGATTACATAATTGAAGAATAATTTACATAGATATAAATGTATGTAAGTAATAATATATAAAACAAAATGCAGTGGCCAGCTATCTTAAGTAAAATGCTCGAGAGAATAGCAGCCAGAGGAAGGCAGCTACATGAAAACCACTGTAGAGAAAAATTCACGGGTCTATGATAATGATGTCACATAATTATTTGAAATGTTAAGAAAAAAAAAGGGGAGAGGGTATAGGGGTCAGGTGAAGTGGTGCAGATGTGGGTGCACGTGCAGGTTAGATTTTTACAAATACTTTGATACAAGAAACCTAATTGCTAAGCAAGTGTGCGCTTGACATGCTGCTAAAAAGCTATGAATCCAGTGACCAGGTGATAATTGTGAAGCGCTTTGAGCATTTGTAGATTGATATAGCGCAATATAAAAGCCAATTATTATTGTTATTATAAACCATTGTTATGTGTTTTTTTCCCTACCTCCGTTCCACCCCTCCTTACATGTGATGCAGGCGTGCTTTGAAAAGCTTGAGAATGAACTGAAGGAAGTGAACACCAACCAGGAAGCCCTCAAGAGAAACTTCCTAGAACTGACTGAACTCAAGCACATCCTGAGGAAGACTCAGCATTTCTTTGATGAGGTATGCCTTTTCTTTTCAGCTGAAATTATCACATTTATTCATACGTAAACTTGCTCGGTGGAAATGCTGCGGTGTAGTGGTTCAGACTCTCGCCTTGTAATCAGAGGGTTGTGTGTTCAAATCCCACCGCGGCCTATCGTCCTTTGGCAAGGCATTATTCCACACCTTGCCACTTTCCACCTAGGTGTTAATTAGGTACCTGGTAGGATGCGAAAGCTTTTCTTGTAGTGTGCCTAGTAATAGAGTCTTGAAACTCATGTTGAAATGTTCTCCAGTGAGCGGATAAAGTGCGTAAATTGTGTGCAGGCATGCTAGGATCCAATGACCGAGGTAATATTTACAATGTTAGTGATTAGAAAATTAAAGATTAAGTGCTCCATAAATGTAACTTTTATTATTGATTTAAACCATGGCCCTGACCTTGGGTGGCCTATTGATAGGCCTCAGAGCCTCTCTCATTGGTCTTGGTTATTTTCTGTACCCTTTTAAATATATCCCCCATTTGTGCATTGATATAGAAATGGGACCTATAGAACAGTGGCCTTGCCCAGTAAATGTCAAAATTTAAAGCCTGATAGAGTAGGGAGCACATACTTTGTGTTCAAGATTATGATTATGGACTTGGTGCCAGGCTTTAAGATTTTGTAATGTCAAGCAAAGGATCCTAGAATGTCCAAGGGACCTTCCATTGATGATCCTAATAGATATTCAATGATCATAAGCATAAACATAAATTTATATACTGCAGATTTTATATGAATTCAAAAAAATCGAAAATCCATATTTTATTGTTCGAAACAGAAATCCTCTGTAAATTTGTTTTGCCCAATTGATATTGTCCTGGCAGCCAATGTGAAGGGCCAGATCGACGTAGCTTTATCCCTTGTATTGTTGAATGCCAAACAGGGTAGCAGCAACTCCCATCTTTTAATATCTTTTGGTCTGACGGGGCCGGGGTTTGAACTCCTGGCCTTCCAGGTGTGAGACGGACGCTCTACTAACTGAGCCAGCACACTGGTTATACATTCAGCTGTGCTTTATACTCAAAGCTCTTTTTCCTTAATTCTAGATGCACACAGTAATTTTCAGAACGATATGTAAAGAGTTTTTAAATAGATTTGGAAATAGGCAGAGGTGGAGAGCTTCTTCAATTTTATGTCAATTATATTCCTGTCAAGATTTTCAGACATCCTTGTCACCCCCGTCCATAATAAGAGCTTTGATGATTAAAGATGACAATTGCATGTATATTAATTTCTTAGAAAGATATTAACCCGTTGACTACTGAATTTTGAAGCGCCCATAGGCTTTATACAGGGAACACCCGGTTCCACTAGGTAACGGGTTAGAGTAGACAAACAGTCTACAGGCATGCGTGTGACAGGATGAATTTTGAATTGACAATAATAAAAAAGGGATGAATTTAAAAATTTATCTTAGTCTTAAGGTTTGAAATTTGAAAACAGTATAAAACCAGCTAAATTATTTTTAGGCTACCGACTGTATTGTCTTTTTGGATGGATGTACAGTACATGTATTATTTGGGTAGAGTAATGAAAATCAATTTGCCTCTGTTTAAAACAGCACTTGGGTTTTTTTTAGTAATGAGTTGTTTATACGCACTTTCCCATGATTTATTGAAATATTCTATTTCTTCTTTGGCATTCTTACAGCAATTGCTGAGCTTGTCAAAGGTAATGAATTATCAAAAATCTCTGAGCATGTTTGTCTGAATATATACCACATGATAGTATGACTTTGATAAATGTTTCTGTATGAAAGAAAAATTTCGAGATGGCACCACTTTCAATTTTCAATATCATCATTTATCAGATTTCATAAAGATCTCAATCGATTAAAAATATCACATTTCTTCTATTTAATAAAAAACCGGTCATTTGCCAACATGTTCAGAGAGTCAATCTGTTTACAAATTAGTTTCTGTTATTTACTTTCATTTATAATTAAACAGAGACAAAATTTGAGTTCAGTTGCAATACTTTGATTTGGTACAGTTTGAAGGCTTTACTTACATTACTTCTTTCCTTTTTTAGCTCCCCTTACGGTTGAAATTCAATATTATGTTCTTTGTGGTTGGTTCTTATGGCTTTTGTGGTTGTTGTTGTTAATCTTGTCTCTGGCAAGGGGTATCCTTTAGGTTGCCTTGCATGATCTTTTGTTTTCATTGATGATGTTGTCAATGTTATTGAAGCCATTTATTGTTTATGTGTATAGAAGAATATGATAGTTTATGCATCATCAGCAATCTGTGGATCCTAGAAATAATGTGGTTGACTTGAAACAAGCATCATTCACTGTGCCCTTGTAATACTGTGTCTGGTCCTTTTCTCTTTAATAGATTACAATATTTCTGAAGGGAATAATTTTGTTTTTCCAAATTTGATAAGTATTGTTGGTTGTAAGATGAAAGCTCTTGACGAACATATTTCTGTTCTGCCCTATGTAAAAAAAAAGGATAAAAAATCTGCTACTTTAAAAGACTTTTTTTGTAGCAGTCTTTATAAATGTGGAGCAAATTGCAATATAAATGTACAGGTACTATGAAAGATTTCCCTAATATAAAAATTCATTTTGTTTATAGTCATGTGACTTTGTGTTCAAGAGGACAATAAATTATTCTTTAAAAGGAATAGTATGTTTTATATGATTTGTCATACTAAATGCATGATTGCATGGTTTTCTCATAATTCATTTATACTTTTGCAGATTTGTTTTAAAGTAAAGTCTTTTCTTTAAGATACATGTAGTCCTTTATTATTGATAAGAGACACCTAATCATCTCGTTATTATTTTTATGAACCCAATATTTTTTTTTAATGAAAGCGGGATATATCATCATTAGACAATATATGTAGATCTTATGAATGTGAGGGGGAAAATGATATTAAATCTGTTTGGAATGTTATACATAAACATTCAGACTTTTTGACAATGACCCGTATTCTGAACTCGGCTTTAAATTAAACCCTGGTTTAAAGTTGTGGTTTAACTATGGAGAGCCAATTGGGGCACAAATCCCTAACAGTACACATCCAATTTATTAACTCATATGACACCCAACCTGTCTGGGAATGATAACTGAAGTCTTTTAAAGTATTTTTCTTTGCTGTGAAAGCAAAGGAAGCAGAGTAGAAAACATAAGAAATATACAATATAAACAGAATGTTAGATTTTTGGGCTCCCCATAATGTTAGCACAGACTTAGACCATGGTCTAATTCAAACCTGACTTCAGAATACAGGCCTACGTGTTTTAAGTCCTATTTCTTAGTTCTTACATGTACATTCTAATTATAAATACAACTGAATTTGGAAATGGTATCCTTGTTCTATCATCATAGTAGGAATTTCATAAAATATACATGTAAGTATGTACATGTATTTCTGTGAATTGTAAATTGTGATTTATCTAGTAGATTAATATAAGTAGTTACATCATACAATCTAAGTTGAAAATAAAAGAATAGCCTTATTTTTTGGGATCCATACTTTCAGCAATTCATTTTGACCAACAGCTTATGGTATTTAGAAACATATTCCTCATACCCAACATATATGTATACACACTGTATGTTTTATCATTTGTTTAATAATGTAATCCGTCCCGGCGTCTCCACCAACTCACTATATTCAAGTACATGTACAGTACCTGTCACTCATAATTAGGAAATTTGGATACCAAAAAATAGGCTTAAAAAGGGATATTCACAAAAATTCAATATTTCAAACATTCATGCTAAATGTATATTAGCCAATAAATTGATATTTTAATTCTAAAGATCTGTGGCTGACAAAACAATTATGTGTTGGCAATAACAATGTGTAGTTCCGTATACATGTACTTGTCAATAGAGCCTTGTAAAGGCAAATGTGTGGCACTTTTTATCTGATGTATGTACATGTGTTTTCACTGTGAGAAGTTTGAAGACGATTAGATTTCACACTGATATCATGGGACAAAATTGGTTTTATAAACTGAAACTGAATCAAAACTCAGGAAAATTATTTTTTATACAAGCGGATTAACTAAGATTGATGTCCGTACTAGTACTTTTTTAAATGTAATTTCGGGTGACACAACATTTGCTCCTGCGACAATTGCTCTGGGCTTTATTTCGTGTAAGATTTAGGTTCAGGGTTAGGGTTGCAATAAGATTTTATTTTAGGGTTAGGTTTAGGATAGAGTATAATGTTAAATCCAGGGTTGAAGTCGGCAATTCCATTAGTGTTTGGAATTCACAGCAGAGTAATTGTCGCCAGAGCATATGTCATGGAACCATATTTTAGATCCTCCATTCATTGCACTTCAACTGACATGATTTATTTTCCATTTTCTTTGTACCCCACCCACTTCACGTGTCTTCCTTCTCCACTTGTGTCGTATACCTACTTTTCGTTCTAATACTTTCACAATGCCTTTAACGATTCTCACTCATCACCCCCCCCCCACCCCCACCCCTAAACAAAATATGTTGCATCATCACTGCCTGAATTAAAATGCTTGCATTCATTTGAATGACAATCACTAATTCATTTTAATTCTTTGTTTATTTGCAATTTTTATTTAACACGCATCACATGTTTCATTGACTGCACTAAACCATTTTTGTTTCCATTTTCATTTAAATGTTCGTGTAATGTTCCTTGCTTCATGTTTATTCTGATGAAACCAAATTGACAAATCTTTTGTTTCGTCCTTCTTATGTCATTCGTGTTGGATAAAACTATCTTCCACCTACTTATTTCATTTTCTTCTTTTTCACTGTTGCTTGTGTTATCTTTGAATCAATCTCTTATGAAACATTTTATTTTACTTTCATGATGGATATTCAAAATGTTTGAAATATATTTTACTTTGCATATCTGGTGAATTTCATCGATCTTGCTTTGGTCATTGAATCATCATTTCAATATCTCCTCTTTCCCTTGTTAAAATGGATTATGTGTTGTGAAATTCTGAACCTAATACTTCATACTGAATGCATACCTTCAATGCCATACATCTATAACTGCTCGGCCTTCTAAAACCTGCGTTGTGTGAATTAAAATACCATTCCTGGTACACTGCTTTAAGTTATGAATATTCATGGTATTGTGGTTTCACGTTAATCTCGATTCTTTAATCTTTATGCATCGTGGTATAAAATATACCCTGCACCTTGCTATCGGTGGTGTCTTGTGATTTTTTTTCTAATCATAATTTGTTTTTGGTGTTGCTATATTCTCTCCTCTACACACTCTTGATAAAACTGCCTTGCACTGTAATGTGATGCATATTGCTTTTGCATCTTTCTTGTAAAAAAAAATGCTTCCACCTGGTACTTCCTCGAACACACCTTTCCTTGACACCTTCCTTTTCCCCCTTCAATACCTTTGTTTGTGGTCTATCTTCTTGATGTACAATGTGTTGCCTTTTCATCTTATCTGTACATAAAAACACCCAAATGCGTCCAATCTGCACTTCCCAAAATACCCCTTTTATGCTGACAACTCACCCCCCCCTCGTGCGTCTGCCTCTCCATGGAAATAATGCACCACTCTTCACCTCCCCCAAAAAACACTTTTCCCTGTCCACTCCCACCCCCCCCCCTCCTCCTCCTGTACATCGATCCATTGGGGATGGGGCTTCCAATTCCTACCTGTGTTTGCTGCGGGTTCTTGCTTGTTGTCTGTGTGTCTTTCCGTATGTCTGTCGGATGTGTGTGTGTGTGTCTGTCTGTCTGTTTGTGTGTGTGGAACATTTCTAAACTCCAGGCTGAATTCCACCACCAGCAGATGCACGATGGAGACGGCATGGAGGAGGCCCACAAGCTTCTTGGAGACGATGGACCGAGGATGGGACAGCCAATGAGACTCGGGTATGTAACCAAATGATACATTAATCTGTTGACTACTGAATTGTATAATTCCCTTATTAAAGGCCACTGCACACCTTACGACTGTTTGCAATCCGATTTTGGAATAAATCACATTTTGCTCATTTTCTGAAAAAGTGAATGGAACATATCATTTTATTTGAGGTTAAAATTAATTGAAAGAATAGTAATATAACCATTTTGAAAGATTACAAGCTTTTATTTTAGAGTAAAGGCCAAATTAGTTTCAAATCCTAGGCAATCTTACGACTGCTATGACGTTATTACGACTAGATATTGAATTTGCTTTTATTCTAAGAAGGATGATAGCACAGTCACAGATTTGAACACAGGTATTCGTACAATGATTTAGAACATTACACTGTATGATATTCCAAGTCTCAATATTAGCATAAAATTCTACTACATTTTATTCTGAAATCTGGTCACAGACCAATCGTAAAGTGTGTGGTCGCCTTTAGAATTTGTAGGCTACAGTACAAGGACCAACTGGCCCTAACTTGCCACTTTGCTCTAGTTCTGCTGTTTCTTCTTAATTTCTTTTGTCCGTTTTTCTCACCCCAACATGAGCCAATCTCAGTGGAATTGATGAACAAAATTAATCAGAAAATAAGCATATTTAAAAAAAAAAGGATGGTACATGTGCATGTGTAAATTTTTTTTGCTCTCTGATAGTGGTCTAAACCTTTGGGCCCAAATTCACAAACATGTTTTCGAAACCATCAGTTGAACCCATGGTTTATGCAGATTTCCTGTATACAAATTATGCTTATTTACCGTACTGTATATTTAAAAAATGTCCAATGCTTATGCACGCTTTTGTCACAGTTGGCCAATTTGACGCCTGTTGCCTTGATTATCCACGCTATTTTGTTCATTTGTCCACTGTTTTGAATTAATGAGTCCTCTCTTCGAACAGTGGACTCATGAATAGATTGATGTTATTACATGTTGATATCTATTTGTTATTCTAAATTCAGATTTGTTGCTGGGGTGATCCAGCGAGAACGCATCCCCGCCTTTGAGCAGATGCTTTGGCGTGTCTGCCGTGGTAACGTGTTTCTCCGTCAAGCTGAGATAGATGCCGCCTTGGAAGACCCAAGCACCGTAAGTTGGAAACCATTTTCAGGTTTAGTATTGTTTGAAGCTAGTAAGACTGACAACATAATGATTGCTCTTTAGTCAAATATTCCTCTCTTGATTACTCCAAAAATGTATAAGGTTAAATTGTGGTTTTGAAGGAGGTTAGAATTCAGATTGGTATGACATTAATTTTGGTTAGAAAGTGTTATTGTTAAGCGCAGGGTCAAATAACTGTTTGGATTGTCAATAGATGTAATATGGTGTTTCTGTGAATGATTTGAAGTAAAATTTATTAATTATTGCAATTTTTAGTGCTGTCTCATACATAAAGGTACTACATGATTTTATCTTGGCATGTCTAAAACCTGAACCTCAAAAGAGATTGTTATTGTCCACTTTAATTGAAAATAGCTAAAGCTGGTCCAATGAATTCCTGTTAAAGCTAGCTTTAATGACTACATGTACATGTATCTATGAATTATGTTTAATTAAAATATCGTCGTACGCACCACGAACCGCCCTCTCTGGAATAGATACGGTGCGCTATCGCGATTTCACCATGAACCGTCCGCTCTGTTATGATGCCCACTGTAGCGTAAATAATTCACTTCAAGAAAATATAAAGATACGGGATGGAACCTGAACTATCAAACGAAGACACCGGTAAATAATTTGCTCTCCTTGTAGGTGCACTTATTGCTGGTTTTAAAGAAGCTTTTCTTTAAATTTGTTTTCTGCAAAACTGACTTTCGCATCGAAGTGCGCAGAGAGGACTGTTTGTGATGCGTGCGACGATATGTTAAAATGCAAGGGAGCATTTGATAAATTTCTTTATCGGTGATTTTCACTGACTTCTGTAGCTGCTGAAATCGTTGCATCTAATTGGATGAGAGCAAGTTATCATTAAAAAAATTGGTGAGAAGATCTTTGAAAGACTCTCCCTTGAGTAATCCCTATTGACATGATCTGTTTGCAGGGTGACCAAGTCCAGAAGTCTGTCTTCATCATCTTCTTCCAAGGGGACCAACTCAAGAGCAGAGTCAAGAAGATATGTGAAGGGTAAGAATAATTTGGGTGAAGGCGTAGCTGTACAATCTTTTCCTTTTACACTGGGTGATTTCAAGTTCAGTGTTGACCATTTGGTGTTGGTGTTAGGTCAATTTTTACATGATTATAACACGGAACATAAAATGAAGGTGGTCCCGAAAATTCACTCACTAGTTGTTGAGATGTCGATAATGTGATCTGGATCAGTTTTACAAACTCTGAATAAGTTTTAGAGCTAGGGGAAGTAATCCAAATTCCAACACCAACACAAACACCAAGGCCAACACCGGACTTGAAATCACCCAATGAAAGTTGGGAATTTGGTTCCATGACATTTGCTCTGGCGACAATTGCTCTGCTGTAATTTCCACACACTAATGGAACGACCAACTTCAACCCCGACTGTAACGCTATACCTCATGCTAAGCCAAATATAAACCCCTAACCCTATTTCTCTGACGAAATAAAGCCCAGAGCGACTGTCACCAGAGCAAATGTCGTGTCACCTGGGAATTCAAATCCCACCAGCGCTTATATTTTTTGGCGAATCACTAATCCGTATATGTCACTCACCACACTTTGCCCTTGTTGCACAAAAGAAATTCCTCTGGTAACTTGCTATCCAATAGTAATTTCTGTTGAATCCTTGATTTCGACTAGCATTTCAGCATTGATAGTTTGGTAGTTACCATGGATGATACAAAATGGAGCGTTGTGGCCCAGTGGATAAGTCTTCTGACTTTGAAACAGAGGGTCGTGGGTTCGAATCCCAGCTATGGCGTAATTTCCTTCAGCAAGAAATTTATCCACACTGCTGCACTTGACCCAAGTGAGGTGAATGGGTTCCCCGCAGGATTAATTCCTTGAACGCATGAGCGCTGAAAGGCAGCTCGAGCTAAAGCCGGGGTAATAATACTAATAACAACGTGCCTCAGAATAGAATATTTCAAGATAGATGGCGCTATATAAATGCCTATTATAATAATACTAAATTTCATGCAATGAAGCCCTGGGGTGTTTCACAAAGATTAAGTATGACTTAGAGTCACACTTAAATGCTGACGCGTACATAGTTTGCAACGCATAATGTAATTGATCAATGTGAAGTAGTGCACATCTTCTTGGAATGATCTGACCAATGTAGTCATGCCTTTTATTCTGTATGCGACCAGGCATTCAAGTGCGACTTTAAGTCCTATTTAAATCTTTGTGAAACACCCCCAGGTGTTAAATTGGTAGGTAGTAGGATATGAACATCAGTTTGATTAGAATGGCATGATTGTGCTTGTAAAATGGTGGCAACAACCACATTTGATATATTAAGTGGTTCTCAACACAGTATTAAGTAGTCTGCAGGCACAGACCGTGATTAACTGATAAACAAGTGAGTATTCTATTAATACAAGGCTAGCAAAAAATATATGAGAGGGACATTCTTTATACAAACCATTGGAAGGGACTGTAGGCTTCATATTCAGACGACTATCATCAAGTGAAGGGTTTGCACAGTAAACTATTACATACACTAAAGGCCCCTTTTACACCTGTTTTGAAACTGCCCCTTGGTCCAGACTTGTCCTAATTTTTTACGAAAAAGAGAATTACAGAGCTGCCAATTAGTGCTTATATTCAGTAATTTGTACTGAAAAACGAGAAGAGTACTGTGGTTCTACTTGCAAAATACTGATTTCCAAAGGTTCAGTTTTATGTGTTGTCCTATGGTATTTAACAATACTGATTTCCTAATCAAAATGCTATGAAGCGAGGATGTCGGTTGCCATGGTGTCATGGCAACCTGGTTCTAAACAAATGAACCCGGGGCCATTTCATAAAGCTGTTTGTAAGTTAGGAAAGGCTGGTGGTCTTTTGTTACACGCTAAACCATTGCCAATTTATTATACCATTTACCACAAGAAAGGATCACCAGTCGTTCTTAAAGTCGCTCTTACTTTATACAAACAGCTTAATGCAACAGCGGCCTGTTATGACTCTCATAATGATGGTAACAACAAGGGACAAAACACATCACCATTTTTGCAAATACAAATGTGTATAGACAATCGTGCAGCTGCTACTCAGTTTAGAACCAGCCGGTTCGTTGTCATGACATCATGACATCATCATGTCATGACGTCACACTTCGGTACTGTATGTTATTTGTTGATAGGTTCCGTGCTACCCTGTACCCTTGCCATGAGACCCAGGCAGAGCGAAGGGAGACGGCCATTGGAGTCATGACAAGGATAGAGGATCTGCAAGTGGTGAGTCCTGAATGATCTTAACTCCACTGTATCATCATCATTGAATTGAATTGAATTGAAAATTGAATTGAACCTATTTCATCATGATTATTTATTATCTTTTTTTTTTGCGTTAACATTTGTCATGATTACCACATGACTTTTAGGTTGAATCACATCCATTGTCATTACCATTCCATATCATCATTTTATATATATTTATGCATATAACATATTTATTGTCATCATTTACCACCAACACTTATATGTCAATTCAGCGTATGCCATTATCATTGTCTTCTTTATCAAAAATCAACATTCTCATGCATTACCTTACATGATTACCATTACCATCATCATCATCATCTTCATCATCATCTTCATCATCATTATCATCATCATCTTCATCATCATCTTCATCATTATCATCATCATCATTATTATCATCATCATCATCACATACCTGTCAAGTGGTCCTATGAAATTTAAATACATGTAGGAATATTCCTATTTTACTTATCTGAGAAGAAAAATAATAAACTCCTTGTATTTTGTTAATACTGCCATCTTTCCCCAGGTTCTTAGCCAGACCGAGGAGCATCGTCAGCGCGTCCTGGTCTCTGCCGCCAAGAACGTCCGGGTGTGGTTCATCAAGGTCCGCAAGCTCAAAGCCATCTACCACACCCTCAACCTCTTCAATCTGGACGTCACCCAGAAATGCCTTATTGCAGAGTGTTGGTGTCCTGTGTCTGATCTGGACAAGATCCAAATGGCCCTCAGACGAGGCACTGTAAGTATCACTCAGGCCATAGCGTGTTTATAGCACAGTCGGTAGTGTCCGCCTGTAGCAGAGATGCCAACCCTCCCGATTTCATCGGGAGGCTCCCGAAAATTCATCCCAACTCCCGCCCTTACGATTACCATCCTTATCCTCCCGAAATTACGATTTTTTTGCATTGATCAAATTGGATTGGAAGGACATACTATCGTCTGCTAACTTTAGCATGTAGTAACTCCATTACGTTCGCTGCTACTAAATTCTGTGTGAAAAGTAGACAAATAAGGAGCAGCGAAAAGCTGGTGCATGTGATATGCCCAACGGGAATCCACTGTGCACCAGGCCGGTAGGCCCGGCTAGCTTCGCGAGGCGTGTGCGCTCGCGTCCACTGGATTTGTCGAGTCGTGCGGTGGAATATCGGTGTGTGATTTCGGATTTCGGTGGGTTGATATTGACACGAAATGGCGGAAAATCAACAAAAGAAGACCAAGAAATGGTCTCAGAAGTATGAGATTGAATACAGTCTCCAGTACCTGTGTGTTCGGAAGTCGGAAAGAGGAATTTACCATACATTTTGCGCAATTTGCAGCGTGGACATTTCAGTTTAGCAGGGAGGTCGTGATGATAATTCGGAAGCACTTTCGTTCGGGAGCAAACGGCATAGGCCTACCATGGATAGCTCTATGGGCCTACGGACATTGCGATGACAAGATCTTCATGATCTTCGAGCTCCACTAGTACCCTGTTGTCTTTATTTCACCAAGCAAGGGACCAGCGCTGAGCTTTTCTTTACTGGATTTATAGTGGAACATAACCTGCCTATAGGCTATAGCCGATAGTGATATTGTTGATTATTGTTGTTGGACAGGTACTTATGACTTTTTTTTGTCCCTTCATTTTTTATTTACATGTGAAAATGCATATTTGATATTTTTAATGTTAAAAAAGTGGGAACAATGTTTATTTCAAAACATGTGAAATGCCTCAAAATAAGGGTCAGATTGCACCAGAGAGCATCTAGAAACCCAGAGCTTCCAGGGCCCTAAGGCGGGCCCTGGACCCCGGCCGCAAGGGTCGAGCGCTCCGCGCTCGAGATGTGCGCTACGCGCACATAATTTGGTGGCGGTTGCAAATCCTCCCTAATTCTGATTTCCAAAAGTTGGCATCTCTGCTGTAGAACCAAAGGTTATGGGTACGAGTCCAACCTGGGCAGATGACTGAAGCCTGTATTGTGTGTAAATGTGCCCCCCCCCCCACTGTTCCATAGATGGAGGCTATATTACTATGGAAAATACTCCATCCCTCTGATAGTATGTTAAACGGAAGCCTGGTGTAGAGGAGAGGAACCACCTTTGCACGTTTAGAACTCACTGCACTATTCGTCTAAGAGTAGGAGGAAACCTTGGTGTACATATAGTTGTCCACCTACACTCCCCCAATCAGTTATATCGGGAGGAGAGACCTGCGGGTCAAAGTGATTCGGTTCGCTTGTCGCCTCCCAGGCACAGGTGACACAAAACAAATAATAATAATCTATCAAAACGCAAAAAAATTAAGAACGTAGTATCCTAGGGATGATCTGCTTGATGAAAGCATTTTTTTTATTTTCCTACCTATATTTTAAATGCTTCAACACCAAAATTGCTGGATGGCCAGCCAATGTCATATTTATAAAGAATTTTCAAGCTTTATACAACACCTCATGGAATTTACCTATTTTAATGAAGCAAATCTTGATCGTTAGTCCCAATTTCTTTGCATTGGGTTTGTCAAGTACACTCTACAACATGTCTGAAATCAGTCGAAGGCCGTGGACTTCGATGCCCTATCTACCAGCCTCGATACCCCTCACATTGTCCTGAGATATTCAGGCATGATATTCTCCCGACTAAATTCGGAATTCTGATCTTTTTTGATAATTTTTTTTTCAGATTTTTTTTTCAATTTTTTTTGTGAAATCCTTTGCCCAAGAACATTCTCATGCTGTTTTTTACTGCTTTTTAAAGTCTTGTAATAAAACTATCGTGCAGACTCACCTCGAAAAATTACTTTTGATTTCTTTACTTTGTAAGATCGAGCTTGTAACCCTGACTGAGGTGCGTCGATTGGACTTCCATTTTTGACTTAGTGACCCTTCGCTATTTTCAGATTTTTTTCAGAGGGGAATATTATGCCTGGATTTTTTTGGCGCCCTTCTTATTTATGCCACTTTTAATATAGAAATATTATGTACAAATCAACAGCTTTGCCTAAAAATATTGATATAATAATGCCCGATTCACATCTCCAATTCAAAGCAATTTTGATGGTTTATTTTGAAAATGCAGGAGAGAAGTGGATCGACAGTACCATCCATCCTGAATCGCATGGAGACCAGTGAAGACCCACCAACGTACAACAAGGTCAACAAGTTTACCACTTGCTTCCAGAGTTTGGTCGATGCGTACGGCGTCTGCACCTACGGAGAGGTCAATCCAGGTCAGAGGAATGTTAACCCTCGTTCACTGTCAATTTAGTTTGAAATCCGAAGAAATTAAGAATTGAAAGCTCTACATCCTGTTGGAAATTTCTGTCACCTCTGTGGCTCTGTAGCCGTTAAAATTACAATATGTAGCCTGCCTCCCCAGTCTAGGTTCTTTAAGGCAATAAGAAGACATAACTATCTCCCAAAATGCCAATAGTAAACTTATTTCCTGAGAAAGGGTTACATAGTGAACTGAGAAGCCTCAACTGACGTACCGTAAGGGCACTAGTATTCAACCCGTTTGGAAAGTTTCCTCAAATATATAGAAATATAGAATTGACCTGAATTTCAGACCCGTCTTATTTCCAAGAGCAAATGCTGGTTATTCTTTTTCCGTTATTTTTTTCTTCAACCAGTCGACTGTGTGCACGGGCGATGGAATTATACGGCGATGTTTTTTGGCACTAGTATTCAACCCAGCGATGAAAGATGGCCCTGTCTCTCAATCTGCACTTGTCCCATCCAACTATGGACTAGACCATTTGAGATGAGACCAAACGGAATTAATCAAAGCCAGAGACTTACATAGACCTAGATCTAATTTAGCAATCTAAACCCTTTTGAGATTTGCTATCTTTCCTCACTAGGTTGAATACTAGTGCCCTTCAGTGCAAAAGGCCATCGCCGCATAATTCGATCCTCCGCGCATACAGTCGACAGATTGATAAAAAAAATACCGACGACAGATTACCCTGGAAATAACAAAGGTATGAAATTAAGATAAATTCCCTATTTCTAAATATTTTCGGGAATCTTTCGACATCTTTGAATTATGCCAGGTTGAATACTAGTGCCTATACGGTATGTATGTTTACTGTTCATAGAATTATTAGGTTTTTATGTTTTTCAGGCCTGTACTTGAAAATGACAAGAGTAGCTTTGTGGACTTTTTACTTGATATGAGGTGCATGCTCACCATGGTTTATGCAAGAATATAAAGGTTGTTTTTAGATAGATCACAAGAATAAAAACCGTGAACAATTGGTGTACATATATGATATCAAATCAAAAAAATGTAAATCTCAACATTTTGTTAAACATATTTTCATGATTTTTTTTCAGCAAAGTTAATGATGTTAATGACTTGTACCTGTATAAAATGCACTAGTGGTTATAAAAAGAAAGGGATTTTCTTAGATATGGGCAAAATTAGCAAACACAAAACCATTGGTTGAATATCCACATATGCAGTGATGTTTCTTTTGTTTGGTCTCTGTCTGCAGCTCCTTTCACCATTATCACCTACCCATTCCTCTTCTCCATCATGTTTGGTGATCTTGGTCATGGCTTCATCATGTTTCTCTTTGGTCTGTGGCTGGTGGTGAGAGAGAAGCAGCTTCATGCCTCCCTGGCCAACCATGAGGTAAGTGTTGCCTTTGGGATGTTGTCAGGTCCTTTGTCTCATTTATCATGTTTCTCTTTGGGCTCTGGCTGGTGGTGAGAGAGAAGCAGCTTTACACCTCCCTGGCCAACCATGAGGTAAGTGTTGCCTTTGGGATGTTGTCAAGTCCTTTGTCTCATTTATCATGTTTCTCTTTGGTCTCTGGCTTGTTGTAAGAGAGAAGCAGCTTCACGCCTCCCTGGCCAACCATGAGGTAAGTGTGGCCTTTGGAACTTTGTCAAGTCCTTAGTCTCATTTATCATGTTTCTCTTTGGACTCTGGTTAGTGAACAGTTGTATGGCCCCTGACCCATCATGAGGTAAGTGTAGCCTTTGGATGATGTCTTCAAGTCCTTTGTTTTATTTATCATGTTTCCCTTTGGTCTGTAAGTGTGACCTTTGAGTGATGTCTTAAAGTCCTTAGTCTCATTTATCATGTTTCTCTTTGTACTCTGGTCAGTAATGGGAGAGAAACTGCTTTACAACTCCTCAGACATCATGAGGTAAATACAGCCTTTTATATCATGTTTGAGTCATGATTAGTGTATGTTGTGTCAGATAATAATTATTACTCTAGGAGTATTTGATTTTCTATACAATGTACTGTACATTTAAACTTCTCAAAGTTGATATAGCTTTACCCAGATCAGAGGGACAATTCACTATTAATCGACTGAATAAATAAATGAAAGTTGAAACTTAATATATTCAGTAAAACTGGTGAAGAAAAAAGTGTGTTAAACAAAAAGGCTGATAATGATATAAAGTCTCTAGGGTTTATTTGATTCAAGACAAAGGGTCAGGGCCATTTTTAGGTCGATGCGTAACCTTTTTGCTGGCTTCATGAAGACCTATTTTGTTTCAGAGATCAGTGATTTCTTGTCTTTTTAGATGTTTGGCACTGTGTATGGCGGAAGGTACATACTGATGATGATGGGCATGTTCTCAGTTTATACCGGCTTCATCTACAATGACTGCTTCTCCAAATCATTCAACATTTTTGGATCGTCTTGGAATGTATCTGCTGCGGGATACTCGTGAGTATTAACATGTACCATTAACAGGGATGGTTAAGAGGCCGGCCTTAAGGCCACATTTTGCTAGCTTTGGCTGCAGGCCGAGTCACGCACACAAAGTCTCCAGGAGAGGGTATTTTTTTTCTAGTGGCCTTGTGAATCAGACTCGACTGACTTAAAGAGGCATTTCTCTGGCCTATTAGTAGTTCCATCTGAAACACAAACAGGAATGGTTCAAGGCCGGCCTTGGCTTCGGTCTGAGTCATGTATACAAAGTCTATCAGAGAACGACCTGTTTTTCCAGTGTCCTTGTGACTCGAAACTGCTAGACTCGACTCCATCCCTGGACACAGATACTTTTCTCTCCAGAGCCTAATGTTTGTTCTATGTTTAATAACAGAAAGAAAGGAAAATAGTATGACTACAATGAAGCAAAGTTTAAGTGGTTTAATCCTGGGTGCATGCCTATGTATTTTTCCTTCTTTCTTTCTTTCTTTTTTGCTTAATAATTGAGTTTGCTTATGGATAGTATACAGTGCAACAAACTTTAATCTAAGTTAGTACAAAGTACCTCTAACCTTAATCTAACTTAGTACACAGTGCAAAATACTTAAATTGAAGATAATACACAGTGCAACAAACTTTTATCTGAGGTAGTTAGCAGTGCATCAATCAAACTTTAAGATAGTACAAAGTGCAATGAACTCTTGAACAAACATTTGACCATGTTGCACTATTTTTATTGTTGTTTTCATGTTTAGTGATCATCTCCTAGAACAGGACATTTCCCTTATCTTGGATCCCAAGACCACTTTTGAAGGAGCGGATCCTTATCCGTTTGGAGTCGATCCAGTGAGTACTTTTGATTTGTCACCTCTTGAAGACATGGGCCTGTATTCTGAAGCTCGGTTTAAAGGGGAAGTTCATCCTGACAAAAAGTTTATTGTAAAAATAGCAGTTATTAGAATTCCAATTATTTAATTTGTGACGTCATATGCGAGCAGCATTCCTACATAGCGAATGGTAAAAAAATCAATGAAATGTCATTTTCTCAGAAAATTGAAAATGGTTTTCACTGTACCTTTTGTATATCAATAGACAAATCATTTCACACTGGATCATGAATAGAAAACAAAGTTAAGTCATCAGGAACCATACAAAATTGGAAATTCATGCATTTTATATTACATAACACATGGGGCAGCTGCTCGTTAATGACGTCACAAATCCAAAACTTTGAACTGTAATAACTTTTTTACTCTTTAACGGAATTTCCTCAAACCTTCACCAATATTTGTTACTATTTTTTCTGCTATTTTTACAACAAAGTTTCCTTCAGGGTGAACTTCCCCTTTAACTAAGACCTCGGTCTAACAATGTGCTAACATTATGGGAAGCCAAAAATGTCAAATTTTCCTTGTATTGTGTGTTTCTTATGTTTACTATACTCTTTCCCAGTTCTTCAGTAGTGAAGACAACTATGTCATTAATTCTTCCCATACAGTTAAGAATGATTTGAGAGTGATATGAGTTGATTATTTTTTGAAGTCAATATTTAATTTTGTATATAGTGTAAATACATTTGTGTTACAGTGTTTATATCTATATAATTTTATAGAATTTTGCTGATTATTTTACTCTATTTGTGTTTTGATAGGGGGTCTACATTTTACAAGCTCTGCTTTTTAGTAGGCCCCTCCACTTTTTTTTCATTTCATTGCTACGTTTCAATCCTGCATATGTTATGCATTGTTTTCATTGTAAACATGATTACGAAATGTACTTTGATGATTGTGGAATATGAACATATCAATAAATAAAAAAATAAAAGATACAGTAAACCTCTGCTGTTAGAGATTTTTGTCACAATTTGCTGTCCATAGTTCAGCCACAACTTAAGACCAGAATTTAATTGTTTTTAAACCCAATAGAATACGGACCATTGAGCAGACAGGGATGTAGTTGAGGCCACATCTTGCTGGTCTTGGTCTTGATCTCGGCTGTGTTCCTGATTGTAGATATTCATATGTCTAACTCAATAGAAGACTTTCATATATCTACTCCATTTATAATCAAAACATTATGGCCCATACTCAAGTTGGTTTCAATCAGTCCATTGGTACGAAATCATGGACTGTGCAAATTTTTTGAAGACATAATTACGCTTGTTGCACCATGTACTCTGAGAAAAGTATGACTATGATAGTATGCTTTTGATGAAGGGTGCTTAATTCATTCTTGAAGGGCGATAATACGAAAAATCTGCTTTATCCCTGGTTTTGAGCACTGGTAATGTAGAATCCACCATTGTGAATTTGGGCCTATGAATTTTCACAGTTTAAAGGAAAGAAAGACAAAATGCAGTACTTCATACGTTATCATGATTACCACGATTTCTTTCAATACATAATGAAAAGTAGGAAAACACTTCGGATTGTATTCATGCCGATGGCAAATCGCCCGACGATATGGAAAGTATTTCAAATGGTTCAATGATATCCAGATTAAAGCTTCTCTTACGGTTATACATCCCTCCAAAAGTTTCAATTGATAGTACAATATATAAATACTTCATATGAATGTATATATGTCCTGTAGAAAATTCAGTGTGGATGCTATGAGACAATAGTACTTTGTAATTTTACACAATCCTTACCAAAATAAAAGTAATATAGTCATTGATAACTAGATAACTCCTAAACAAAACACTTCAAAAAACATTTTTAACAAGGCTGGATTCTCCTTTAATTGGCTTTTATGTGATCTTATTTCAGATTTGGCAGCTGGCAGCCAATAAGATCAATTTCCTGAACTCTTTCAAGATGAAGATGTCCGTCATTTTTGGAATTAGTCAGATGTTGTTTGGAGTTTGCCTCAGTCTCTTCAATCATATGTAAGCAACAGATGTATAATGTTCAGAACCAAAGAACACTTGACCTTGTATACGTACATCTATCTTTGCGACGAGCCTGCGCCAGGGAATTCCTAGTACCAAGTAGGAAAGCAGCCAATAAGGCAAATATGTCTAAGCAAATGAAATTTTGCTCATCGTAGCCTCACTTTCTATTCTTCACTTCGTCTGAAAATCAGTTCTTGATCAAATTCTCACTCAAGATGAGGATGAAAGGAGGCATAACAATGGAACTGAAACCCTAAGAAGCTGTGGGTGTCAAAAATAAGGAATAGTTTGAAATTGGCTTAAAAGAACATATTTCTGGGGAGAATTAAATCATGAAACTTTAAGGCATGACACATGATAATGAACTACCCAAACATACACAGGAGAATAGATTTTTTTGACATGTATGCCACTGTATCATTTGAATTTGCTTTATATGCTATGTACATGTCTGCTAATGTGCGTTGATTCAATTGTAAATTGCTTTCAAACCCTTGTTAAAATTTAAAGTGCTGTTATATAAATACAATGTATTATTAATATGATCATTTATTGTTATTATTAATGATAATATTATTACCATTATTATTATTATTGTTAGGCCTGGGACGATTGTCACTTTTACCATTCGATTATTTCCTGAAAAAATAATCGAATGATTCGATTGTTCGTTGGAATCACGTCTTTTAAGTCACAATAGTTGACCAACTTTATGGTGACATCCCCCCCCATGAAGAAATCTCCATCAAAGTCACATGCTTAGCATAAATGAAAGTAGCCCCTTTCCCCCTTCTCCATGATTTTTATATCAAAAGAAACTACATGAAATGAGATTAAATCTTTCAGTTTATTGTTCTAATGAAAATCTTTCCTAAATCAATGCTGGTACTCTGGAATTATGCATGCATCCCTCCAAGTGCCACACCCCTGCATATGAATGAATCAGCCCAGATCAGCCGAGTCCAAAGCCCAAAGACGTAAACAACTCATTTATGAAATGTTCTTTGAGACTGACCCCAGGTGGAGCATTTCACTTGAAAAATTTCATCCCTTGCCCACACCATGTCCCAGCCCCCACTTGTGGCACTGCCCTACGATGCTACACATGTATTTAAAAAAATTATTTTGCAAAATATTTCATTTGAAATACCTTTCAAAATTACGATTTTTTATCATTTGAACCTACATGTATAACTGGGTCTATTTTTGGAGACTAGTCGAGAAAGTACCGGTGAAAGCGGGCACGTGTTAATGTTGGAATGTAGTTTTCATTGTGTGAGGGGGATATAAAAAAGGTTGCATTGTTTTGAAACATGAAAGGAATTCTCCGGCTCCCACTCTTATCTTTCTCTCTCTCTCTCTCCCTCACACACACACACACAGATGGGGAGGGGTCAATTTATTTCTGAAGTCATGACCTTTCCTGATAAGGGAACCACGTGCCTTCTTCTTTGTTTCCAAAAAAAGTTTCATTGGCTATCCGAAGGTCCAATCAGCTCAGTGAGCTGGTTGTGTGTTTACTTATTGTTTTGTGCACGCAGACAATGACTCATTTTGTGTATCGAGGGCAAGGTCGGGTGGGATTAACATTTTCGGAGCGCTTTCATGTTGATGTGTAACTGTGAATGTGATACAATCATTGATAATTTTTGAAAAATTACCTCAGTAACATCATTTTTAAACCTGTATGAAGTATTCAAAAACCGTTGTCATCATTGTTTTTTGTCATTTTGTTATTATTACTTGGGTATTCAAGTTATCCCAACGTCATAATCGGGATCTGCCGAACATTTGATTAGTGTAAATTTTGCTAATCGATTGGTGATTGGCGGCATGCCAATGGAACCATTCGATCAATCGATGTTTACTCCCAAGCCTAATTATTGTTATTAATATCATTTTGTTACTGAAATTATCAGCAGCAGCTTGCAAAGATGATATCCATTTGGGTCCGGTGTCACAAACCCGAGTAACTGATTGTTCAAGTTATTGTTGTACATAATGATTGCAAAGTATCGGTGCTACAATCAATTTGTGAACTTTGTGTGACAGGGACCTTGTTCGAGTGCAGGATACAGAATGCTTCTCGGAATGGCAAATCGGTATTATAATTGATAATGAGCTGTTGTAAATACCCGTTACCTTTCAGCCACTTCAAGAAAACCATCAACATCTGGTGCGAGTTTGTACCCCAAATAATCTTCATGGTGTCCATCTTTGGGTACCTGGTTTTCCTCATCTTCTACAAGTGGCTCTTCTTCAACGTATATAACATGCACGGTGCCCCCAGTCTCATCCTCACCCTCATCAATATGGGCCTCATGGCTCCGCCCGATCCGGAAATGTTCGAGGGACAGGTAAGCGAGCATCGACCACCAAAAACTTTTTCTAAAGTCTACGTCTTTGTTGCTTACTATGTGACCTGCCACCCCCCAAACCAACAATAAGTTGCCCAGAATGAAATCTGAGATTTCAATTGAGCTGGAAAAAGGACATCCTGAGCTTTAAAAGGACAGATACCTTGTCAAAATTGATTAGAAATAAACCACACAGGTACTTGATTGAATGTAGAGGAAATTGCAAGAGCCTCAAAGAATGAAGGAAAAAGAGACTAAATTTCAGGGTGCACTCAAAGGGGAATCCAACCCAAAAAAAAACCTGTTCTTATAAGAAAAAGAAAAATCAGACAAGTTGATAGGTGAAAATTTTAACAAAATTAGACAAATAACAAGATAGTTATGAATTTTAAAAAGTTGTAAATATTGGTAATCACTATACTCATGGAGACTTCAAATTGGCCGCTTATGTGATGTAATAGTGATGTAAGGCAAGGACTACTCTTCCATGTACTCCAATACATATTCTGGCTAAAATGTCATTTTCCCCCAAAGTTTTATTTCAGATTATATTTTTCTTTCATGAGGACATTAAACAACTCCTACCTGGGTTATATTTAGATTATTGCCCCAGGGGAATGGGTACTTGTAGGAGAAAACCACAAATCCCTGATGGGAAAGTTGTCCTTGCCCCTTGTCATAATTTACTTACCCAGTTGCCAATTTGAAATCTACATGGTATTAGTGATCTCAATTTTAAAGCAGCTATAACTTTCTTATTGCTTGTCCAATTTCTTTCAAACTTTCACCATTCTGTTTAATTCATTTTTCTCCTTCCCAACACAACATTCTATGGCCAAGGCTGGATTCCCCTTTAAGCATGAGATGTGCTCTGTGTGCAAACGCGGTTAAACTTTGAAGAAGACCAGAAAAAAGTGCTGTCATAGAAAATTTTGTATCTCATATTTTCCTTCACTTTACATCAAATTTCGGCAGTATAAAGTATTCTTTCATTTAAACTAAATTTTAGAAATTGCTTCTTGAAGACCAGAATACAGTATTATTTTTGCTATTTACAGAGAACCTTCCCTGCCGACCTATTGTTGGTTTGGGGTTGGCATGTCGTATATTTGCAAAGAGTATGTTTGGTGAATCCAGTCTCATCCTAACCTCGATCAAGAATGGACTCGTGACACTGATAAATTCGTGATTGGTGGACACCTGCTTCGACTGCTTTCCATTTTGTCTCACCCTTATGGTCTAATCATAGTTGGTCTACCTACCACTTGGTCTAATTACCATTTGGTCTAATTACCCTTTGGTCTAATTGCCATTTGGTCTAATTAACATTTGGTCTAAATGCCATTTTGTCTAATTGTCATTGGTCTAATTGCCATTTGTTCAAATTGCCATTTGGTCTAGTTACCATTTGGTCTACCTACCATTTGGTCTAACTACCATTTGGGCTAATTACCTTTTGGTCTAAAATGCCATTTAGCCCTTTCATCATAACTCTCCACCCGCTTTGTTCGATAAGAGTTATATACAGCAGACTGCCATGTTTGACTCAAGTCACATTCTATTTTCTTTTTTTTGTTCCAAATTTTCAGGCGGAACTACAGAAGTTTTTGATCCTCGTAGGCTTTGCATGCATCCCATGGATGTTGCTGCCTAAACCTTTGATTATGAGGGCACAGCATAACAGGAAAGTCAACAAGGTCAGTTACTTCACATTTATCGTGGTCAGTGATGAGGGTGATGATTATCATGGTGGTGGTGGTGTTGATGGTGATGACTATGATGATGACGGCGATGGTGATGGTGATGATGATCGGTGATGATGAGGGTGATGATTATGGTGGTGGTGGTGGCAGTGATGGACAGGTGACGATGACGAGTATGATGACAATGGTGTTGATGATGATGATGGAGATGTTGGTGATGATGATGATCGGTGATGAATATGATGATAATGATGATGGTGGCAGCGGTGGTGTTGATGACAATAACTATGATGCCAGCAGTTTTGGTGTTGGTGATGATGATGAAGATGATGAATGATTATGATGATGTTAATGATAAATGATGAGGATGATGGTGGTGGATTGATCACAACTTTTGTAAAGTAGGCCCCAGATATCTGTGTTTGATACCAACTTTTAATCTCTAATGGTTGGTAACTTGGTATATTCTATCTTGCTCAACCCAAACTTTCTTAACCCGTTGCCAACGGGAGCCGGCTATATACGGTTCCCTAAAACTCATTCATGTACGGGAGCCGTATATAGTCGGTTCCCCAAAGGCTATTACTCGAATCCATTTGCAGGCCTTAAAAATACAATTTCATACTATGTTTCTGCCTTTTCTGTGTTATAATTACAATGTCCATTAATTAAACTACACATTCCAGAAAGTTATACGTTTTTACCTTTTGTTTCTATAGTTTATAGAGCATTATAAAACGAGTTATGCTTCGATGAGAGTCCAATATTCGCGTACAGTGGGCATTGCCGCGATGAAAGCTTGATTTCAATGATTTTCAGTTTCGCAGGACCACGTATACACCGTAATCAATAAGAGAGAGGGAAAATAATGGGAGCAGCGAAATGCAACCCAAAACGCACGCAGAGCTGCGTGCGTGCGCTGATATGATCAACGATAGATCGAAAACGATCGACATGATCGATACTATATTAGATTGCTTTCTCTAAATGGGAAAACTTAAATCTTAGACCATGTATTGGAGCCCAGAGCCAGTTCTCCACCGGATAGGGGATGGGGGTGTTCATGGGAGGGTGGGGGGGGGGGGGTAATGACAAGGGCTGAGTTTGTGTTTGAATTTATTTGGGTGAGGAGGCCGAGGTGATGGGTCAAAAATATATATGCTGATGGCTTCAATTCGTTTAGGTTTTAATAATGATTTATTTTTGTATTTGGAAAATTTCTCTTATGTTTTTTATGTTTTTTATTTGACACTGGAAAAAAATCAATATGTTGGAATTTTCTGTAGAAGTTTCTTCTTGATGCATATATCATAATCAATGTTATTTATAATTATGTATTGGAAGATGTCTGACATTGTGTTTTATTGTAACATTCATGAAAATATTATGTTTCAAAGTTTTATTTGTTACATATATTTTATTTTGTATATGAATTGAAGTTGTCAATAAAAACTACTCAATACAAAAAAAATTGCTAGTGAGGTTTCAAAATGGCGCCGTTGGTAGAATATAGGAAGAAAAAAATCATGATTTCAGTTTATAACACATCGATTTTTGTTTTCTTCTTTCATTTAGGTGCATTATTTTGCCTCTTGAAAATGGTTGTCATAATATTCAACTTCATGAACTGATCAAGCTAGATCAAACTAGAAGAGAGTACACGACTTTAAGTTGATATCGATTTCTATAATCCTAAACAAAAGTGTATACAGCTGGCTATTGAGAATACCTCGGATCGTACATACACTCTATTTTGTTCTAACGATACGGATGGGGTAATTGATGGAGGCATGGCCCCCTTTCCTTTGAAAATAACAAAAGGGCATCCAGCGAAGATCAATAAAGTTGCAACTTACTAACAATGTAAACGAGTGACTTGAAAGGGAAGGATGTACGGATGAATTCACCCTTTGTCAGTTTGGTTTAACACCAAAGAGTGATAAACACCGTGACATAGGCATAATCATGCTAATGAAGACTAATATGTGTTATTTACGATGTACAAAGTATATGAAGCATGTTTTATCCATATAATCTCATTATATGAATATTCGAAAAATCTAAGGTTTCCCCGATTGATTTTATTCTGACGCATGTTATCGTGGTTTGGTTTGACCTGCATATAAAAAATGTGATGCGATAGGAATCCAGAGCATGGAGTAAATATGCATTCCATGGATATATTATTCGAGAAGATAGAGGGAATGAAAAGCAGAATATATTAAAATAAAATATCTATGTTTATGTCTGCAAACAGGCCTATAATGCTTTTCACGGAACAAAATTGATGTAAGCCGGGTAATAAATAAGTAGAGCGCCTTGATCACAATGTTTAGTGGATATTATATGAATTATTAATCATTATCATCATGCGGCTCGTTTTATTTTTTTTAATTGCTTGTTAGAAGGGTGCGAGAAAAACGGCATAAAGCATATTGTGATTCCATATATACGTCCATTCGGTTATTTGTTTTATTTTTAGCCGTACTCCATAGACCATAACAGACGCTCAATTTGGATAAAGATATGAGATAAAGCAATCAGTACATGAATTAATTAATAAAGACAATATATTGATTAATTAATTAGAGATTATATGTATCAGTCAATATGAGCTGGAATATGATATTTAGGCAGGCGAGAATGGCCTTTCTATGTATCTCTTTTTAAGCACGCTCTTCCTCTTACAGTTCTCTAATTAACTCGTTATATTTGTATTTTCATCGGAGCTCTTATGGATTGTTGGCTACAAGGAAAAAGGAAGGGGAGAAATACAACATAAGAATTATTTTAATATATCGAAATTCTGTAAAGGTGAATGTACCGGGTGAGAAATTATATACACTTGCGACATTTTAGAATTTTACTTTGGCAATGCAGGTTATCATTTTCAGAGTCCTTTTCCATCTTGACGAAATTGTATATTAAAACAAAGTGAACGCAGGAAATAATAATTTCCAAAAGGAAAGTTCCTTAAATGTAATCAAATCATATTGTCCGAAAATTTGACAGTGAGTGTGGCGAATCAAATAGGGGGGGTGGGGGTTAGACGATGGAATATAATTCATATGCACTAGAATTAGAAAAAAGGGGTATAAAATAGTAATGGTGTAACTTGGGTTGCGATTTCATTGCTGACCTCTATTTCCTCCCCCCTTTGCTTGTCAGAAAAAAAGTAAAGAAAAAGTAGCGCATTTATAGTCCCCTCCACCGAGAATTCCTTGGTTCACCGCCGATCTCTAACAAACAGATTACCAGCAAAACCGAAAATGTCTTTCTGGTCACACTCATTTTTTTCCATTTTAAATTGTCCAACATATACTTATGTTATTCTTTCTTGCATTTTTCCATGCATTACTAATCATTTGTTGATCATTAAATCCTTTGCACATAAATGTCAAGAAAATAACCACACACGTTCTAAACTAGTGAAATAAACTGAGAATTGAGTAAATCCACAATAAATAAAACGGATTGCAGGGACTTATTGTATATTCTTGGATAATGAAAGAAAGGCAGAATGTCTTGTTTATAATACAAATTTAATTACTAGAATCATGTGATACATAATATTCATTTTTTTACACAAATACATGGCAACGTCTCCTTTGGATTTTGAATTAAGGAAATAATTTGGAGTTTTTTGTTGAACATTTCTAGACGACGTAAAATCTAGACATCATTTGAAATTGATTATGTGCCGAATATGCCGGGCACCTATCCTAAAATAGGTTCTATTTTTATTATGGGTTGGGCTTGGAGGGCCGGGTTTGGACATATTTCTGTGATGACGAGATAATACTAAGAAGGGAAAAAATAGAGAGAGGGCCGGGGGCACGGAACAAGAAATGAAGAAGAGAGGGAGAGCATAACCCACTTGTCTGCGCAGTGTTGTAGTACATTTTTTTTTCGATTAAAAGCGCCTCGTATGAAATAGAACCCTACCCCCCCCTGCGTAAGCTACTGATTGAAAAGAAGGGAAAAAGTAAAGGGAAAATAGAGGAGAGTAGAGGTTGACTAGAGGTAAGGGGATTAGAGAGGGTAGAGGGGATGGCATTCAGCGAAACTGATTCTTCTTTCGGGCTGCGCCAAACAAACATGACAATAGCAATAATATTTTTCAATCGAATTAAACTAAATTCTTTTATTCTTTACATGTAAATATTCAAATGTTTACATAATATCAATTATAACAATTATAAACATTACTATCACCACTAACAATGATAATAACAAATAATAAAAGAAAATATAACAATCGGATAATAAAAATAATAATAATGATTTTGACAATAACAATGATCAAGATTATGAATATAATAATGATAAGACAAAGAAAAAGATAACATAAAAAAAGCAGACGAAACAGAAAAAAAAGATGAAAGGAGAAGATAATGGTGATCATGGGGGATGGGGTGGGCTAACTTAAATAATTGGATGATAAATGATAAATAATCTTCAAAATAATTGTCGTATACCACCTTGCAAACTTTTGGATTGGTAAGAACTGCTCCCTATCGAGAAGATTATGATTTCTTGTTCAGAAAATATTACTTGTATGCATATAAAGATATTTTGAAGATTCATGTTTTGGCGGACATACTTTTAAAAAGAAATATCATATTCTTCATTTTTTTCATTTTGCAAGAAGAGAAAAACAGAGAGAGAACAAAATAAAGCAAAATAGGATGACGGGAGTAAAAGAATGAGAATAGGTAAGAGAAGATAAGACGACGAAGAAAAAAAAACGAAAAGGAAGAAGCACAAGCAAAATCATAACAAGAATAAATAGAAGGGAAATAGAAAAAAAAAAACTTAGGAGATGGAGGAGGTGTAGGATTGCACAATTATCAGTGAAGAAGAAGGAGGAGGAGAAAAGGAAAAGGGAGCATTATAAAAAAGAAAAAGGAAAAAAGGAGGATTTCATTTGCAAGAGGAAACAAAGCAAGACTATATCAAGGGAGAAGGGGGGGGGTCTATAAATAGGAAGTATAAGAACAAAAAGATGAGACACAGATCGAACAGAAGAAGAAAGGAAATGAGGATGATAAGATAAGATAAGAAGAATATCGAAAAAGAAGAATATGAGAAGAAAAGAAATGAGAATAATAATTTTGATAATAATAAGATCGCAAAAGAAGAAAAGGAAGAAGAAAGGAAGGGAGAATGATAATATTATGATAATAGTAATATGCAAAAAGAAAAAGTCCAAGAAGAACTTCAAAACCCACATCACAAACAATACATTCTCAAAGAAGTCACTTTGTGCGGACATAATTATAGTTCTTGAGCGACAGGTGAGCTCTGAACTCCGTGCAGCCAAAACAGGAAATGAACTACGCATGCGCGAAAACTATCGATCGATCAATTCACTCATCGTGGATCGCACACACGCTTTTGTAATCAACGATCCAGCTCGCACGCACGGAACAATGGAGCTGTTCGAACTTGACATGGTCGGCTGATTAATCTCGTTTGGGGTGTTAGAACCTATTCTACTATGCCGTCGCGAACGGGTTAATTTTTAAGCGATCAAGATAGTACTATATTAATTGTCACATCAGCATACCCCAAGTATATCAGAGCTTCCAGTAGCACCAAATTTCAGTGATTAATGCTGAAAACAAGAATACTTCTGATGGTTTCATGTGAAACGCTGATTTCTAAAGTTTCAATTCTGTGTTCTGTGGCATTTCTTTGAAAATACTGATTTCCCCACCAAAATACTGATTTTCAGCTTTATAAGTACTGAAATGTTCTTGTTCTGGATGGCAGTGATGATATATACGGAGTTTCTTGTGCAATTTGAATTTGCTTGTACTGATGCTTAAATAAATCTGTCCTGGGGGGTGTTTCACAAAGATTTAAGTATGACTTAGGTCGCACTTAAATGTCGACGCATACATGATATGCAACGCGCAATCTTATTGATCAATACGCAGTAGTGCACATCCTCTTGGCATGATCTGACCAATGCTGTCATGCCTTTTATACTGCGCGCAACTAGACATTTAAGTGCGACTCTAAGTCATACTTAAATCTTTGTGAAACACCCCCCTGTATTCATTTGTATGTCCAGGCTGTCATGTATCGTGATGTACGTATGCTGTCTGGGAAGAGTGAGGAGACAGCCGAGGTGTTACATCATGATGAACTTGAAGCAGAAACAAGTGGTGCTACGCATACCTCTCCAAAGGATGAGGTGAGTAATGGCAAGCTTATCCGTTATAAGACTGGGGAGTCTGATTCAGCCTCTCCCCTTGACATTTTTCGCGATAAGTTTGCAGCACAAAATTTTTGACCGTGTAGCTCTCTGACTTTTTACTTTCAAGTGTTGTGCAACTTTTGAGACTAAAATTACGATCCCTGGGTACGCGATTCAGAAATTACACATTTCGTAAGTGCATGAAGACCCAAAGTTGCTCAAAAATATGAATTCGTGTAGAAATCCAATGCAAATAGAGTTTTTAGCCAAAATTCACTAATACATTATTATTTTTCCTTGTATCAATTTTATATTGTTTATGGTCAAAATAAATTCGTGGACAATTTCCATTGAAAAACTAATAAAAAATAAAAAGCTGAAAACAACAAAATACATAAGAAATTTAGAAAGCAATGAAGTACACAAGGAAATAAATGTCATTTGGAATTATTTTTATAAGTACATTTGACCGGATTCCTATAAAGAGTCTGTGAGCCAAAAGTTAGCATTTTAGGGGCATATCTAGTTAATTAGAGCAAAATTTTGATTTTATGCATAAATTAGCATAATTGATTACAAATAGATTTTTCGCAGAATTTGACTTTATAGTTTTGTACATTATAATTATAAGTAATTTGTATTATCGTGTATTTTTTTTCTTCCATCCAGTTTGACTTTGGAGAAACTTTTGTCTACCAAGCTATTCACACCATCGAGTATTGCCTGGGATGTATTTCTCATACAGCTTCTTATCTACGACTCTGGGCTCTCAGCTTGGCCCATGCTGGTAAGGCTAGAACTGATGTTTGTGGTGGTGGTGCTTTGTGGCAATGATGGGTGGTATAGTGATCGTAGTGATGATGATAATGGTGTTGCCGATGATAATGTTGTTGGTGGTTCGGTTATAGCGGTAAGAGGTGGAAGTGGTGGTTATGTTGCTGATGGTTGTTTGGATAGTGGTTGTGATTGTAACAGGATTCCCAGCCCATCAGGGTAAATTATTTTACTTTTTTCCAGTCAAGGAAAAATCAGGGAATTAATTAAAAATACCTCAAATCTGGGGAAAATGCCTTAAATGAGGAAAGAATCAGGAAATTTTGATCAGCCCAAAAGCCGAAAGCACGGTAGTCAGTCAGACTGTTACGGTTTTTTTTTTTGCATATCAAAACAACATCCATTGAATGACTGGTTATGGTGGTACTAATTAGTTTTACATTATTGTTTTTATACTAAAAATACATGTTATTCACTGCAACAACTTAGAAAACATGCGACACTGGAAATGGGTTTAAATAATTCAATTATCAGGGAATTTTTAAACTTCATCAGGGAATATCAGGGAAACTCAGTGAATTTTGTTTTCTTGAAAGGCTCGGAAGTGTTTGGTAGTTGGGATGTCCTAGTGTTGGTGGTGGTAGACATGGTGATGTTGTTGGGGACAACAGTGGCAGAGATGGAAGTGGCAATGATGGTGATGATTGTAGAGATGGCAGTATTGGTATGGGGATGTGATGGTAGTGGTGGTAATGATGCCATTGGTAGTGGAGGAGTGTTTGGTAGTTGGGGTGTGTTGGTAGAGGTAGTGATGTCAATGGGGCAACAGTGGCAGAGATGGAAGTGGCAATGATGGTGATGGTGGTAGTGATGACACTATTGGTATGGGGATGTGATAGTAGTGATGCCATTGTAGTGGAGGTGAGTGTTTGGTAGTTAGGATGTCCTAGTGTTGCTGATGGTAGACGTCGTGATGTTGTTGGGGGCAACAGTGGCAGAGATGGTAATGGCGACGATGGTGATGGTGGCAGTGATGATAGTGTTGGTTATGTTGGTGGTAGTGGCTATGCTCATGATGGTTGTGGTCGTTGTGATGATCTCTAAGGTTGTCGTGGTGTTAATCGTCATAAAAAATTATTTTGGCATTGGCCGCAATATATCTTACATAGCCTACCAAAATTAAGATGATCGTTGAATGTTTTCATGGTCAACATATACATGTATAGTCAAGTTTACAGACACCATGTAATAATCCTGAAAATTATTGTTCGTAATCTTTCTTGATTGATTGTTCATCCTAAAAAGAAATGTTGATTAACATTTCAAACAGTACACTTTGGTCGTCATCAGGATTTGAAAAATTGCAGACATTTCAAAGATTCTGTGTCGGGTCTATCAGGTAACCTCGCCTTTTGTTAACCTCTATTTCTTTTAGAGCTGTCTGAAGTGCTATGGAACATGATGTTGGCTATAGGTCTGAGAATGAACGGCTATGTAGGAGCGTTTGCCATCTGGGCCATCTTTGCTGTATGGGGTGTCCTGACCATCAGTATCCTCCTGTTTATGGAGGGCCTCTCTGCCTTCCTTCATACGCTACGACTTCACTGGTAAGACTCATCGCATCCCTCCCCCTCCACGCCTCCGCCGCCCTCTCTCCCCCCATATTCATTCATTTTTCCTTTCTGAGCCATCTGTGCTATAGACGGCTAAATAATGGCATCGATTCGGCAGACTCAGTACCCAGTAGGGTTTATTTAGTCAGACTACACCTCATGAATCATTTACGCTGGTTCGAGTCTCGCCTTGAACAATCTCTCTTTTTTATATCAAAAAGAAGAATTAAGGCAAGACTCTGAAAAATTACAAGTCCAAGATTTGTAGTCTGATTCAAAGCCTCCCACACAAACTAAGCCCTTATCGTATTGTTATGAGCCTGCCAAGTCAACGCCAATATAGTCTTAACCGCTATAGACCTTGTTCATTGATGTCATCATGCCGCCATCTCAGAGGCTGGAGCCATTTCCTTGCATGCATTGGTGATGTGCAACTGGGGTATCTCTAACAACTCCATTTTCACATATTCCTATGTCCTCTGAGGGAGGGGGCTATGGGATTATGACATTATACTGTTTGCATAAGGTCTATACGGGGTGTCTATCAATTTCATGATCAACATTTTAACATTTTCCCAAATGTTAGGATTTTAGAGAAATAAAATAACCATTGGTTAATAAGATATTAACCAATGATATAATCAATGATAATCATAAGATTATCATTGGTTAATAAATGATTGTGCGCATGAAGATATTGTTACGTCACAATGAAATTGCACTGCATATTAGTTGCCAGGAGGTGTGGTAAAAGAGCGTCAATTTATTGAATTTAAATGCGCTTGCACTATACGCTAGCGCATCTTACCTCATTACAAAGATTTCTTTTTTAAAAATGACAATAGTCAGGTGCCATGCTGATAATTTACAGGATTGCCATAAATGATGGTTATTAAAACATTTTTTTTTGCTTCGTTACTTTTTTGTCTCACCTGCATAGCAGAGTGAGACTATAGGCGCCGCTTTTCCGACGGCGGCGGCGTCAACATCAAATCTTAACCTGAGGTTAAGTTTTTGAAATGACATCATAACTTAGAAAGTATATGGACCTAGATCATGAAACTTGGCCATAAGGTTAATCAAGTATTACTGAACATCTTATTAGAGTTTCATGTCACATGACCAAGGTCAAAGGTCATTTAGGGTAAATGAACTTAGACCATGTTGGAGGAATCAACATCAAAATCTTAACCTGAGGTTAAGTTTTTGAAATTTCATCATAACTTAGAAAATATATGGACCTAGTTCATGAAACTTGGACATATGGTTAATCAAGTATCACTGAACATCCTGCATGAGTTTTATGTCACATGACCAAGGTCAAAGGTCTTTTAGGGTCAATGAACTTTGGCCGAATTGGGGGTATCTGTTGAATTCCCATCATAACTTTGAAAGTTTATTGGCCCTAGTTCGTTAAACTTGGACATTAGAGTAATCAAGTATCACTGAACATCCTGTGCGCACTTAAGGTCACATGACCAAGGTCAAAGGTCAATGAACTTTGGCCGAATTGGGTGCATCTGTTGAATTACCATCATAACTTTGAAAGTTTATGGATCTGATTCATGAAACTTGGACATAAGAGTAATCAAGTATCACTGAACATCCTGTGCGCACTTTAGGTCACATGACAAAGGTCAATGAACTTTGGCCGAATTGGGTGTATCTGTTGAATTACCATCATAACTTTGAAAGTTTATGGATCTGATTCATGAAACTTGGACATAAGAGTAATCAAGTATCACTGAACATCCTGTGCGAGTTTCAGGTCACATGATCAAGGTCAAAGGTCATGTAAGGTCAATGAACTTTGGCCATGTTGGGGTTTTTTGTTGAATAACCATCATATCTCTGTAAGTTTATTGGTCTAGTTCATAAAAAGTGGACATAAGAGTAACCATGTATCACTGAATATCTTGTGCGAGTTAGAGTAGTTTTCAAAGTCAGCACTGTTGCTATATTGAACTGTGTGATGCAGGTGAGAAGGCCAGAGGCATTCCACTTGTTTAGCTTTGTGGGGATATCCAAATAATAATAATAATTTTGGATGGCCAATTTTTGTGAGATGCGTAGAAATATTTTTACTCACATAAGAATGATACGGGATTCGTCTCAGACTCATCCATTATTGTTCTTCAGCTCGTACAATATTTCTTCGCATCCCACTCAAGGCCATCCAATATTCCCTAAATATTTCATAAGTTTGGCGAGTAAACAATTTGTATAGAATGGTCAGGTGTATGTAATCTTTTGACTCTAGCGAAGGCTATAGAAAACAAGTTGCCAACTAATTGGGAACTTGGCCTAAGGCCATTGAGATCCCCCTTTTTCTTGGATCTGTCAAGTTTCATCTTAAACTTTAAATTCTTTCATGCTGGAAAATGAATTGGAAATGATCAGTTTGATAATGATGATAATAATGATAGTAATCATTTAGTTTTTACAGAGTGCATTTTAGATCTCCAAGGACATTCAATGCACCTTAGAGAAATAAAATTATACTATATGAAGTAAAACAATCAAGATTACTTTTCAGTCACTATTGGCTTGAAGTTAAATTATGGACTCCATGAATTTACAACATACGCTTGAAAATATGAATTATGGAAAATAACATTGAACACAGATGTACTAAAGCTTTTTGACATGCACTCATCAGATGAATTAGCAATGCTGGAATACTCATTAAATTCGTATTTATTACGTCTTGCCTCTTTCCAGGGTCGAGTTCCAGAGCAAGTTCTTCAAAGGTGAAGGATACGCCTTCATCCCTTTCTCCTTTGATATCATTCTCCAAACGAACGAAGAGTGATTTCTCATCAGCATACATCTCAATTCATCTTATCCTGATACAGTCAAATCAGGGCCTCATGACATAATGCCAAACAATTGATCTTAGTGCCGATTTGTACAATTGATTGTATTAATTATTGTCTATGATCAATCATAGATATCAGCCTTATGATCAATTGCTAAGCTTTATGTTATGATGTCCAGGGTTGAAGATACAGTACATGACCCTG
The DNA here is from genome assembly GCF_018143015.1 of Lytechinus variegatus. Taxonomy (NCBI): domain Eukaryota; kingdom Metazoa; phylum Echinodermata; class Echinoidea; order Temnopleuroida; family Toxopneustidae; genus Lytechinus; species Lytechinus variegatus. The sequence continues at coordinate 19,340,949 of NC_054754.1, read as the reverse complement.
TCTGAATGGAGAAACTTACATTAGGGCCCTGTAACATAAAGCTTAGCGATTGATCGTGAGACTGATCGATTACATTGATTATTGTGTATGATCAATCATAGATACCAGCATTATGATCAATTACAAAGCTTCATACTGGGTCCAGGGTTAAAGATACGCGACCCTGTCTTAATGGAGAAACTTACATCAGGGGCCCGTAACATAAAGCTTGGTGATTTGTTGTGGTGCTGATTCCTATGATTGATTGCATTGATTGTTGTGTATAAATCAATCGTGGAAATCAGCTCCAGGATCAATCGCAAAGCTTTGTGTTACGGGGCCTGTCTATAAAGACCACAAGTTTTGTTTCCTTGGAATAGTTTTCCACATTTAAGACCCTTTTTGATCTACATGTGGTTTATACACATGTTTCATGGTAGTACAATGTGCTTTGCTATATAGTACATGTATTTGGCTTATACCACATGCTTCAAATTTGTGTAGGGCTACTTATCAATCAATTGTAGATCGTGGTTTGCAATAGATCAATCAATAGATTGATTCTGTCTTCATGTTACCTATCGCAGTTATCAATTTTAAGACCTTGACATTATGTTTTAAAGTGAACTATGACTTTGTGATGAGTGCCAAGTATAAAGGGGCTACAAAAGAATCGTAAAAAATAAAAAATAACCCGATTATGACACTCAAGGTTGTCATCCATTGCTCAGATAGTAAACTTAATGCAATTAGAGTGAATTAATTCACTGAGAAATCATGCAAACTGAGAGAAATGCCTGATGATCTCACATATATCTCAGATTGATATTGGACAAAATTATACCATGTTTTATTATTTAACATAAAGGTTTCACTTGATTGCTATCGGACAAAGTTGATTGCTTGTATTATGTTATATCCATGCTGGTAATATTCAATATAAAATGAATTGAGATAAAATAAACCACTTTTACTGATATCATCTTGTTGACAACCATTTGATCAATCTATGAAAATATATATTTTGATTACAAATTAGATATATTAGATACATGAGATTATACTATATTTAAAGAAAATATGAGGATTGTGTTGTCAGTAAGATGCTTTTGAAGCCAGTTTTCGATGTATTATATGTCTGGAAAAATATGGTATTATAAACCTTGTTTCTTCTTTTTCTTAACAGTAAGTATCTGTTGATTATCTTTATGTAAAATGCACACATTCACTGTTTGGGAGTAGGGCCAAGTCTGTATCACGTTACTTTTTTATGCTTTTGATTATATAGAGCATCCGTATTTGAGCTTTACTTTAAAAAAATTTTGAAAAGATACATTTGTGTCTTAGATTAGTAACAAAAAAAGACATTGCTTCTAATACTTGTCTGTCTTGATATTAAAATTCAGGAATTTGTGTGTGTATTTTGGAAATAACAGTATTTGTTTTTGGTCGAGATATATTTACATATATGTCCTACACTGCCATGCAATATATTGTATAAAATGTTGGCAGTATACATGTAGTTGGTATCTTATAAGATGACCAAGGTACAAAAAAAAATGTCATGGAATTACCCAACATAGAATATAGATGATGTGCCTGTATGAATTGGGACAAAATTCAGGGAATTTTTTTTTCAATAAACATGTCAGATTTTTTATTTGTGAATGCTGCAAATGAGATGTTGCAATATTGTTAATTTCACTTTGTAATGCTTCATTTTTGTTCCTGAAAAAATAGTAGTGCTGTGCGACTTGTGCCTTTTTGACAGTTACAAAGTTATTCCTTAAAGGTAAAAACAAATATATCATTTCCTACATGTAGGTTATGCCTTCAGGGCCCTTGACAAACTATGAAAAATAATTATTTCCATAAATAACTGAGGTATGTTGGTAATGATTACAGATTTTTTCAAGGTTTTGAGAACATAATAGTATCATAAGTTTGAATTATTAAGTATGTATCGTTGTTAGCTTATTTCACTGTAGTGAACATGATCACTATTTGTTTGTTTTTTTCATCACAAATTCTACATAAGGCTTTCTTGTTTTCCTTGATTGAATTTTCACCATTGTTTGTGAAATCATTAGTGAGAAAGTTGTCATTACTCAGTTACCACCAATTTTTAATCTCTTTGTATATTTCATGATTTACTTTAAAAACTTTTCCTTGACTTCACATCAGAATCATTATTAACTAGTGTAGCATAGGGCATCAATTTACCCAAGTGTCACCCCAACAGAATGTGTGGGATAATTTGATTTATTCTTTTCTGATAAGATTCCACAAATTATGCCAAGGCCATCTTTAAGTTATTTTTCAGTAACCAGACGAATGGATTGATTAGCTTAGCTCATTGAACACTGGCCAAGTCATACCAAAGATTTCAATAATCGGACATTCCATCTTTCTACTTAGAAACACGACTTATGAATGGAAAAGGGTGTGGATGACATACATATAATATGTTTAGCAGGGGCACTAGTAGCCCAGGGGGTGTTTTACAAAGATTTAAGTACGACTTATGAGTTGTACTTAAATGTCTAGTTGCGTGCAGTATAAAAGGCATCACCACATTGGTCAGATCATGCCAATAGGATGCGCACGACTGCATATTGATCAATAAGATTGCATGTTTTATATCATATATGCGTCAGCATTTAAGTGCGACTCTAAGTCATACTTAAATCTATATGAAACACCCCCAACTAATAAAAGCTGAAGTGTCTACAATAATATAATGAGAGTTTCAATATGTTATACCCTGTTCTTTTTAATGTACTTTTTATTCAAGGGATAAGGAGATACTGACGGGAAGATTTGATACGCCTGAATAAGGCATAGGGTTCGTCTAAACAAGTACTTCATGCACACAATGATTCAGATGTACTCGTTCTGCTCGAGAACTCTGCAGTGTGAAAAAAATTACTTAATTGCATCATAATTATTGGTATTATCTTTATTATGATCATATGATAAAGATAATATGAGGACATTACTGAAAGTACTGATTAATAAAGAGGTAATTTGTCAATTTGCAAAAGTTTGAAAATCTGTCTGTTGCATTGTTTTGTCATTATCTTATGAAGTGTTTTATGTAACTGAGATACATGCAATTGGGATGTAATGAGGAATGTGTTAATGGAAGAAAAGTGGATTATGTATACTTGTAAAGTCATTAGTGTGACTGGCCATCTGGGGGCAGGGTACCTCTCAAAATTCTGGGGGGGATTGTATCCATTAATATTTCATTTAGCTCTCTTTCTATATCAGGGGAATTTGATATAGTACATGCCACATAGTTATAAGTACTTCATTATAAACATTGTTTTAGGGCCCTCTTGCTTTGGTCTCACATTTTTCATAGATGGTGTGTCGCATTTAAAATCTAGTCCCCTTGAACTTTGGTTCATTCCACTGCAGATGGGGAAAAAAGAGAAAGCATAAGGGACAAGGGAGACAAAATGGGGAAAACAGAGACAGATAGAGGTGAAGGGAAGGAGATGTATGTAGAGTGAAAGCTGAATAAAGGAATATAAAATCTTCCACCGCCCCTGTCTCGTCTTCTCATTTCAAAGTTTCTGAAAACTAAAATAGTTAGTGGTCAATTGTCACCATTTTCGAAACCAAACATCAAAATATTTTTGATGAGAGAAAAAGAAATCCATAGGGTTGGGTTGCCGTTAGCGCTGCCATTGAAAAAAAATCCATGGGGTTTGGTTGCCGCTATCTGCCATTGCAAGGGTAGACCTTCACCCTATGTATGTAGTCATTTTTTTTTCTGACTTGTGTTTATCACAAATTATATTGAACTAGGGGTGGTGTATGTGCAATGGAGAGGAAAGGCACAATGCCCCCCCCCCTCCACACACACACACACTTCATGTATTTTATTGAATGGATGACTGGTAACATATCTGGATAAAAATATATTCACATGATGGGGCGAAATTTTCTGAAAACTATTTTTTTAAAAAGGGCATTGAAATTCTGTGAGAGTGAACCCCCCCCCCTCCCCCACCTCTCTCAGGTATGCTTTAAGTGATGAAGACTGGAAAAAAAATCTTTATCAAAACAATTGGGTAGAAGTGGGGCAAAGTGCACCAAGCCTTAGCCCAGATAGTGCAAGAAAAATATATTTGTGTTTTCCCCTTGTAAGGGCTATGGATATTGCTAATAAAGGCCCATTTGAGGATTCCAACAAAGGGATTAAATGCCTCTTATTTAAGTTAGAGCAAGGAGACTGCATTTAAACTGCTATCCGGAATCCCTTACTGGTTGTTTGAATAGAGCCTGGACGGCCTCCGGGACGGCCTTCCATCAGAGCCCGGTCGGTATCAACTTTCTTTTTCCATGTACATGTGGGAAGTCAAAGATACCGTACCGTACCGTACAGTAAATTGCAAATGGCGACGTGACAGACAATTTACATTTAACACGCAACATACCGCGTGTAAACTTGACTCCATTCCACATGAAATATTTTATCTATCGTTAGTTTTGCACCTTTTCCGCCTAGTATTCGCAGTATTAACCATTTAACCAATGAGGATCGACATATAGATCAAGTAAAGCTCAACTAGTGATTGTATGCCTAATAAAAAGCCAGCGATACTGATTCGGCCTCGGCTGCAGGCGAAGTCGAAGACAAAGTCCAAGAAGAAGGAGAAGCGCCTCGGAGGACCAGCCCGTGGGAACGACGTGGATATGCCACTGCCAGGTCCCCGTGGTCCAGGGCCAGGAATGCCTGGACTATTTCATCCTTCAGAAATGCAGCCGGTATGTAACTTTCTCAGTGAAACAAGCCATGATCAGTAGAACTAGACCAAAAGCTTCGGTCTCTGTTAATATGTTGGTTGTTCCTCAGTCTGATTCTGAATTCCGTTGCCATTGGCATGCATGGACATTGTTGGCTCCACTCATCAAAGACAAAGTTCAAACTAGAAAAAGGCAAATGAAATTATAAGTATAACTCACTTAGTATAAGTTATAACAGAGTTAGAGACCGAAGTCCTAAACTTCGTTCTAGCTCCATCTGTCTACACTACAGGCTACAAGTACAACCATGACAATGGCCAAATATTACAGGGCTCGACACTAGTGACGGTCCCAGACCGGTAAAAATTGCTGTCGGGCCAGTACTAGCCTAGTAGTAGATTTTCAGAAATACTCGAGAATGAATCGCACGTGTTACTGGAGTAGCATACAGTGTATAGCGTAGCCAGCCACACAACCCACGTGGTAAATTCTCTACTGGCTGCACGAACAAAGCTTGGCTAAACTCTGCCTCTGGCAGAAATCTCTCACAGAACTGTCAAAATTCACGGTTCATAGCTCAACTCATATTAGAAGGCTCTTATAATGTCCATATTTCCTAAAAATTGGAGTAACTTTGTCATTTGTAAGCAGCAAAAGAAGAAATTTTGACTTCTGTTTTGGTTCAAACAGATCGGGTTTCGAGTGATATCGTCTGAATACGTAATAGCCCCACATATGCATTTATGTGTGTTTTGATACACTCGGTTTCTGTCTTTCGTAGCTCTTTGAATTGAGCCAAAATGAAACTGATAAATTATTTATGATTATAGCTTTAGCTAAATTCTTCCTATTTTCTTTCCTTCTTTCTTTTCAATCTTTCTTTGTTTCTTCCCTCTCTTTTTTCATTTTTTTGTTACTGTCTTTTTTAATTTCCCCTTTTTTCTTTAATTTGTTCTTTCATTCTTTTTTTTTCTTTTTTGATATTTTTCTTTCTTTAATTCTTGAGTCCATCCATCCTATATCTTCTCTTCCTTTCTTTCCTTCTTTTTACCCTTTTCTTTCCTTTATTCTTTGTTACTTTCTTTGATTCTTTCTTCCTTCCATCCATCATTTATTTTCCCTTGTTTTTTTTTTTATTCTTTCTTTCAGCCCTTTCTCTCTTACATTCATTCCTTTCTTTCTGTCTTGTTCTTTCCATTTCCCTTTGTTAAATCTATCCTTTTACCTTTCCTTTCCTTTTTTTTGACTGCTAAGCTTGCTTCCTTTCTCTCCTTTATTCTTTCATTCCTTCTTTTCTTTGTCTCAGTCTTTCTTTTTAGCTCATCCAGCCCGAAGGGCAAGATGAGCTTATGCCGTGGCGTCCGTCGTCTGTCGTCCGTCCACAATTTCAAAATGCTACTACTTCGCCATTTCAAGTCCAATTTCAATTCTGTTTGCTTTATATGATAGCACTAGGTGGGGCATTCAAAACTTCTACACAGAATTTTTAAATTCACTAAATATGCTAATTTATGCACATTTTTCAAAATTAACATAAAATGCTTCTTTATTTGTTGACCGATTTTGATTTTTTTGCTTCCATCTGGTAGAGCTTCATGAGGTTCACCAAACTTCTACACAGAATTTTGAAATTTTGACCAGAACAATTTTTATGCTAATTTATGCATATTTTTAAATTCACATAAAATGCTTCTTTATTTGTTGACCGATTTTGATTTTTTTTTCATCCATCTGGAAGAGCTTCATGAGGTTCACCAATCTTGTACACAGAATTTTGAAATTTTTATTAGAACAAGTTTAATGCTAATTTATGCATATTTCTAAAATTCACATAAAATGCTTCTTTATTTGTTTAACGATTTTGAATTTTTTGCTTCCATCTGGTAGAGCTTCATGAGGTTCACCAATCCTGTACACAGAATTGTGAAATTTTGACCAGAACAATTTTTATTCTAATTTATGCGAATTAATTTATTAATTTTTCAAAAAATTCACTTAAAATGCTTTCTTCTTCTGAAAAGCTTTTTCTTCTTTAATTGTTGACCCATTTTTCCTTCCTTCACATCTATCCTTACTTTTTCTTTTTTTCTTTCTTCCTTCCTTCCTTCCTTCCTTTCTTGTATTCTTTCTTTCTATTCTTTCTTTCTTCCTTCCTTCCTTCCTTTCTTTCTTCATTTCTGTCTTGCTTTCTTTTGTCCTTCATTCCTTCATTTTATTTCTTTTTGGGGGGAATGAAAGGCTAGAAAAATAAACTTGCGCCTTTTTTTTATGTTTTCTTTATTTTGGGGACCAGTAGATTTTAGGTTCGGACCAGTAAAAATTTGAAAAACTGGGAATCTACTGGTCCGACAAGAATAGGTTGGACCAGTAGAAAAATGGGTTAGTGTGGAGCCCTGCCATATAATATATTTATGTTATTATGTATTAAGTTCGGATAAAACAGCGAAGTGAAGTTGTGCGACAGCCGAAGTAAGTCACTGTTTTTTCCCCTTTTAAGTTTATTTTCCCCGTTTTGGTGCAGCGAGCCGTCTGTGTACGAGGAGAGAGTTAAAAAAAAAATTTAATGTAAAAAAACTTGAACAGTTAGTGTAGAGGCGCACGGCCAATATGGGAGACTCTCTCCAATAAGGGTGACAATCTCCCATATTGGAGACTTGCAAAAGAAAAAAAGAAACAACACTAACAAAAGCATGATTTTTCCACCCAAACTTTTGTCCCACTGAGGTCAGAAGCCCGTTTGTTTTGTGTGTGGATGACAACAAAAATCCTTAGACAAACAAGAGTAGACAGTTAATTTCTAAACTAGAGGAATCTGCTTACCACATTTTTATTTGCCGCCAAGGTAATCCTTTTGAAGCAAATGTAAACAAAGAAAATTGGTCTCCCAAACTAGAGACTGTCTCTAAAATTGGATACCTAAATTCTTTATAAAAGTCTTTGATATTGGAGATATTCTCTCTCATGGGAGACAGTCTCCAATATTGGCCGTGCGCTTCTACTGTTGAAACAGACGGCTGGCAGCCGTCTGTTTCGAGGATTTTTTTTTAATTCAACATTTTAATTTTTTTCATTTCCCATCGGAAACAGACGGCTCGGGATCATGCAGCCGCCATTATTGCAAAAAAAATCCTGATGGGGCTCTTCGATTTTATAAAAATATATAAAAAGTTCTGCTACAATGAGCTGCAATTTTGGTGAAAAGCGGCTGCAGAGCGCTGATCGATCATTGCCTCTGCGCGAATGTATACCCGTTCCATAGGGATGCATGTACGCACTCACACGCAGGCTACCGGTTCAAGGACCCCCATTTTCACAGACATTTGTAGTGCCAAAGCCCGTGCCGAGGATTCTCCTTTTTTTCAATAAGCCCGCTCCAAAGCCCCCGTTTTTTGTGTAGCCCACGGCACATACCTACCACTTTTTTGGTTGAGTACCCCCCTCGACCAAAAATAATAGCGAAGTGGGGTTGAGATCGTGTTTTGTGGCTAGTATTTTGTTGAGATTTGTTAGTAATTTCTGTTTCTGTTCTGTGCAGTTTGATGAAAAATATGTTTTCCGTGATTTTCCGTTTGAAAAGACACTTTCAAAGGGCCGTCACCGTGAATTCCATGAAATCTCGGAAAATCACTGTGTTCCTACATAGTAGTGGGTATTATAAACTAAGAGAGAAAGGTTATCGCTAAGTGGCAAAAACAAGCGATTTTCGACAGAACTATAGATAAAGACGTTATCGATACAGCCCTAATGGTACATGTATGTAGGAGAGGAGACTGATTAATTTTTCTGCCATTCTCTTCTTTTTTTTCGAGGGGGGGTAAAAAAAAGACAAATTAGCATATAGCCAGAGAAATCCATGTGTAACTACCTTACAATGTTAAGTTACTATCGGAATTGCTGCTGCCTACCCCCCCCCCCCCTTTCCAAGTATGTGAATTTCTTATCTTTTGACAATTTGATGTAAAGTATTCTGTCTTAGACTTTTTTCTTCTCGGACTCACTAATCTCTTTGGTTGATATTCATCCTCCTTTTAAACAATTTAACTGGTTTAAAGATTTTCACCCTACATGTACTGTAAATGAGAATAGTTTTTAGGCTTACATTATTAGAAATAATAATATTAGATAATGAGAGAATAAAATGACAGAATGTGAGGTTAAGGGAGAGTGAAATTTGAAACCCTTGGAACAATTTGTGTGAAAACAGAAAAATCAGGGAAACAATCAATAAAATTAGTATTGCAAAGGATACATGTAAGTTCTTATTCAGTGATCAAGCATTAAGAAAAGCAAGCGACTCTTCATACATTTGTTGCTGAAAGATTATATGTAGGTATTTGTGTAGTTGCACAAGTCACATGCATCTTTAACAATTAACAGTGCCTGTTTGAAAAAAAGTTTTTGATTATCTGATTATCGTTATTGCCAACATGAACCTGGCAGACACAGGAAAAATCATATTTTTGTCACTTTTTACATTTTTTGTAATTAGAAATAGGTCTTGAATAACCTGACAAAGCTTTTTTAAAAAGTGCTTCATTGTGTTACGATGGTTATTCATGAAAATGGAATTCTCTGAAATTTGTTTCACTTTCACAAATACTTTTGCCATCCCATTAGGCTCAGCTCTGCTGGCATTGAGGCATTGAACCCCCCCCCCCCACATGTTCAATGTAGGTCATCATCCCATATGTTTAGCAATCCATGTAGTTAAAATGTCACTTCATTATAAAACCAAAATATGCATTCTCTTACATGTATATTTAAAGGGGAATGAAACCTTTGGAACAAATAGGCTTGTGTAGAAACAGAAAAATCAAAGAATAAGAATAAAGAAAGTTTGAGAAAAATCGGACAAATAATGAGAAAGTTATGAGCATTTGAATATTGCAATCACTAATGCTATGGAGATCCTCACATTGGCAGTGCGACAAGGATGTGTGATGTCACTGATGAACAACTTTCCCTTTGTTGGACTATAAAATACCCTCAAAATGTCTCTTTTTGCTTTTTCTTATGATGATACAAACTCTTTATCCATGATGTATTCTTAAAAAAATATGCATTACATGCCCTCATGTAGACAGAACACATGATTTATGGATAGATGTGATAAAAGAGGCAATTCTAGTGAAATATATACTAGAGTAATGGGGAGAGTTGTTCACAAGTGACATCACACATCTTTGTCGCATTGCCAATTTGCTATCTCCATAGCATTTGTGATCGCAGTATTCAAATGCTCATAACTTTATTTGTCCAATTTTTCTCAAACTTTTGTTGATCCGTTTCTTTGATTTTTCTGTTTTCACACAAGCTATCTTGTTCCAATGGTTTCATTCTCCTTTAATTTGAGCTCTATATGTATCAAGGAAAGCTAGATGCATGTTCATTTACATTCCATACATGCACATGTACATTTATGCTGTACACAGATGGTGACTCGAACGTGATATTGTTTGGGTTTTTTTGTGAAATATTCTCGCGTGTTACTTTGGATTATGTTTTTACAAACTGACAACTATAAAAATTTAACCTAAGTTTCAGTTTAATTTCAAGAAAATGGGATTCATTAGAAGAATATAGATACCTGTACAGCAGAGATGCCAAGTTCAAAAAAATGTAATGCGTGAGATTTTCATGACTCGACGTCTCTGTGCGCGCGCGGCCAGTACTTACACTCGTACGTTGCGAAAAGGTGCGCGTGCGCATGAGATATGGGCTTCAAAACCATGAGATGCACGCTATTCATCGCATCGTATCACGTACTAGCTGTGCGCTGACTGCACTTTTGATTCGTCTCTCCCTTGCCGGGCTAGACGCGAAGGCGGTCGGCCAGTCGTATAATCTGCCGAATAATGCTACTTTTTCTCTTTTTTTTCTGTCGGGTCCCGATGCGTGAGAAAAATGGGTGCCATGCGTGAGATCGTGAGACGGACCCTGAATGCGTGAGTCTCACGCACAATGCGTGAGACTTGGTAGCTCTGGTACAGTGTCAGAATATCCAAAATCTTATCTTTCAAATGATGGAAAAATAACATTACATACGTGTAGTGTACTGTATTATGTGAAAGTATTTTGAAGCACTTTAATATCTCAGAATCACCTTTTTGTAGCGTTATTGCTTCATGATGACTGCAACAATACATGTATGTATTATTTTACTTGTCTAAGTTTCTTCCTTTTTGTTCTTTCAAGTTTTGGCAGATAAGGCTGAGATGAAACTTCTCGACATCTTAGTGATTTCTTTGTCATATTCTATGTAATATATCGCTTTTGTATATTACATAACTTCAAAAAGTATTTCTTGCCCTTTTCTGACCGAATATATAGGCATGGTGTTTTCCAGATTAATTTGTTCAGCTACTGTACATGTACATGTGTTAGACCCTATTGTGTGTTTTTTAGGGATGATAGCAAGATTTATAGGAGATGCTTTTTTTTATATTCTGGTTTGTAATAAATTATCAATAATATTCCCACATTACATGTAGCTCTCTGAATTTTGATTACCGGTGACTTTAATGCACTTTATAGGAGTGCCAATCAGAACATTGCATGACTGTGTAGGATGCATTATAAACTTGACATTCCATGTAGAGATGATTTTTTCCTTTGAAACTTCTGTGGGAACTTCAGTTTGATCACGTCGGAGTTAACCCTGTATATGTTTTTATATCTCCCACTCTCCGACACATCTCACCATTCAGACTCTTTGACCACAACCACTGCACCCTTGGCATTAGACCCTATTGTGTTTTTTATTAGAGTGAGAACAATGCCAATGAATGCCTCATATGGCAGGAACGGACACTGTAGAAGTATTCGTTATTGTTTGTTTTTATTGAATAACCCATTTTTTGTTAGTTGTCAACTTTCAACAATCTTATTTTGAATTCTGATAAAGACTTCTGAAGTGGGGAGAACAAATCAGTCTTACAAAGCAATTTGAAGATGCACTGCTCTGTAGCCAAGTTTTATTTTGGCTTTGAAAATTGAAAGCATACCTTTTTTCATAAGTGGAAGATCCAGTGCTGAGTATCAGTATTGAATTTAAATACTTGTATCACACAAAGCCAAAGTTTATTGTATGGAAAAACTTCTACTCTCATTGGCTATCTAGACCAAGTGTGAACAAGTGGTAATTACTGCTTGATGGGAGAGTATTCCATTCCATCAAGGAGCTTCTAACACAAGGAGCTTCTAACAGCTCCTTGGTCCATGGAAAAGAAAGACTTTCTGTATGTTTGCTATTAGCAGTACTGTTTCTCTAGACCAATTCCCTTGGATGCTTTTCACTGTGGTCTTCTAGTCCAACAGGAGAACCTTGATCTCAAAGCCCTGTGACTCGCTACATTACCCATTGACTCATCTTTTTTTTACTTCTTGAAGGCTTCTGGTCATGGAAGACTTGGACAACAGTGTTCTGAAACCAAAGTCTTCTGTAGAACCTGCAATGACTTCTGCAGAACCAGCAAAATCCTCTACAGTAACTGCAATATCTCCTACAGGATTTTTAACATATCCTTCTATAGGAACTGCAACTTCTGCTCCAAGTGTACTTGGGTATTGGGCACTCACCAAGGTTACTACAGAACTTTCATTCATATGTAGGGTCTTCACTCTTCACAGATGTTCTGTTCATATTAGGAGGGAATGTTTCGTTGAATTACATTGTACCCTGTGCCTCTTTGGTCATACAATTTTAAATGTATTGATTTCCCACCATCTTTCCTGAAAGTGAAGCAAATGAATTCTTGAATATATAAACTGGTCATTGACAGACATCTTTTTTTTCTCTTTTTAGGGCATGATGCACCGAGATGGTCCTAGGTTTCCTGTGCATGATATGGGCGGTCCTGGTCCCGGTCCAAGAATGCAAGGTCCAGGCATGCCCATGGGTAATAACATGATGGGCAACCAACCCCCCTGGGCGCGACCTAACCACGGTCCTATGAATCAACCAATGCTTAACCAGCCTATGGGCATGGAGCAGCATCGGGAGTATGATGCACCTCCTATGCAATACGGCCAGGCACACCAACAACAGAGAATGCCACATCCGCAGCAGATGCCATTTCAACAGCAGAACCAGGGGGTTCGTCCAGCATTTCAGCAACAGGGTCCAATGCCGTTCCCAGGTCCTCAACAGCAGGGACCAATGCCACAGCAGCAGTTCCCTCCAAGCTCTTCACAAAGTGGTAAGTTCATCTGATTAACATGATTATTAAAAGGTCCTTTGGCAAACTTTTGGGATCATGTTAACTTTATGATTGAGTACATAACACTGGTCTTTACTGGATACTAGCACTTGTGTCTTTGTGAGACACTTTCAAGCACATAATATGCAACATTTAGCGCTTAATACAAATGTTTCTAAGCGCTGCATACTAATACCCCGACTTAAGCATGGCTACCATGATCGGGCGCTCAAGCATTCAGGGACTTCCTTCCTACCAGGTACCCATTTATTACACCTGGGTGAAGAGTGGCAAATGTACATGTAGATGAATGCCTTGCCAAAGGACACAAGTGCTGCAGTGGGATTGGAACCTCAGACCTTGTGGCTCAAAATCAGACTTATCCACTGAGCCACAACACCTTTACATGTGCATGTCACCTTGAGAGCTGCTTTTATCTAGAAACCCCTGATATTCTTATTTACTGTACCTATACCTTACCTGGGTAGAGTGTGGCAAATACAGCCCAATTCTTGCCAAAATACACTGATTTAAACCCTGCACCTAATCATGCAAAGACAGGGTATCCACCAGACCATGACAACTTCACATCTTTTATGAAGAAATGATTTTGTAGCTCTCAGAAAGTTCTTAAAAGTCAAGGATCATTGAAAGTTTATGAGAACCCAAGGTCGGGATAATGCACAAATCCATGATAGACTGACATGTGGATGTTGTCTGTTTCTCTTGCAGTCAACGTGACGCCGGGCTGGAAAGTGGGACTGTATGCCAGTGAAAACAGCAAGATGGTAAGAAGGATCCCCATTCCCTTATAAAATCCTAAATATTTTGACATTCATCCGTTTGCATGGTTGCGTGGGTTATGGATTTCACGTCTTGCCTCATAATTCATAAAGCAATATATGTACATACATTTGTACCAGTGTGTTTGCTCAGTTGGTAGAGCATCCGTCTCACAACCGGGAGGTCGGGAGTTCAATCCCGGGCCGCGTCAGACAAAAAGGCATAAAACGATGGGAGTTGCTGCTACCCTGTTTAGCGTTCAATGATTCAAGGGATAGAGCTTTGTCAATCTGGCGCTGCACAGTGGCTGCCGGGCCCACGATGAATTGGGCAAAATGACTTTTCGAGGTATTTCAATTTAGGAATTTCATTATTAACAATGAAATATAGTTTGCATATTTTTCATGTATTCTGATTGATATTTGTAATCTTTGCCTTGCCCACTGTGCTAAGTGGAGACTACATGTTGAGTAGTCTGCAGGCACAGACCCTGATTGGAACTTTGGTCAACAAGTGTGCCTCCATGCAAAGACTAGCACATGCAAACCTTGCTGGCTTGAGCGAGAGGGCCTTCGGTACACAAGGCATGAGTAGGCTGCACTTTCAGACCCTCAACTCGAGTGAAGGGTTTGCCCAGCAGACTAGATGTTGAGAGCCCTGTAGCCCATATCATATAATGTAGCAAATTATCAAACATTTAATTTGTATGCTGGATCGCATTTAATGATCTATGCAATCAAGTGTTGAAATCAGTCCTATGATCCTGCTCGAAGCTGTATGTTATGGAAGTGTCTTCATGATTGATACACATTTATTGGAAATGATATAACGAGAGTAGAATCTATTGTATATTTACATGTAATTCATGGGAATTAACCATGATTTTCATTGGTACATTTAATACAGAATTTTCAACATACGGTATTATAATGAACATATTCATAGTGTATATTCATAGTGTATAGTGTATATGTATAGTGTATATTCATAGTGTACATTTCCTTGGATTTTTGTTTTCACATAGTGCATATTGCAGAGTCTGAAATGAGAGACTACATGTAGATTCATACAGTAGTTCACTCATTTCAAGCTCCTTGCTCATTTATTATGGCTGCTTCTACCAATGGGATTTGGGAGTCTAATCTCCATGCTAAACTTGTAATTTGTAAAGTGTCGAATTTGAGTCTCTGCATGCAGACTACATGTAATATCATTATGTATAATGAGTCAACTGACATTTACATGTACATGTCAATTACATTCATATTTTTTGTAATTTATTGCAACATTATTAAAGGAAGAAAGTGCTTCTAACCACTTTGTTGCTAGCAAATTCTACCACCAGCTCATCTTGTTATCTTTTTTGCTGCTGAAAGCATGGCAGAGATCTACAGGGGGGGGGGGATTTCACAAAATAGTTCAGTATCTTGAATTATAAGTATTGAAACAGGAAAATGGTGTATGTATTTTCTACCTCTTTGACCTGAATACAAAATTTAAAATGGGATAGTTATTGTTTCCTCCTTGTTCACATGCCAACTGTGCTATTTTAGGCCTGATTTATTGTGATAGTCACCTGCTTGACCTTCTAGTTGAATAGTCCAAGGTGGCAATTGACGCCCATCTTGACCTTGCAACGGTTACGCTCTCTGTTTTCCTAGCCACTTCTGTCATTTGTATATGACTAGAATTAGCTTTGTTTCTTTTATCCATGTAGCAGTCTTTGAATTTGATACTGCTGTCAATTTGTTTGTATTGTCTCTTGTGTTCAAAGGTTGTTGTCAAGGCAGTTCTCGTCTTGAATCTAGCAGTGTATACATTTTAGTTTGTCCAAGGACAAGGTGTGTGTACATGAGGATGATGACAACGATGATGGTGGTGGTGGTGATGATGATGATGGTTGTGGTGGTGATGATGATGATGGTTGTGGTGGTGGTTATGATGGTATTGATATGGATAGTTAGTGGTGATGGTTATGACAACAATGGCGGTGATGATGATGAGATGATGATGGTGATGATGATGATGGTGATGATGATGGTGATGGTGATGATGATGATGATGACGACGATGATGACGACGATGATGACGACGATGATGACGACGATGATGACGACGATGATGATGGTGATGATGATAATGATGATGATGTAGGTGGTGCTGCTGCTGGTGGTGATAGTAATGGTGATGGTGATAGTGATGGTGATGATGGTAATAGTGAAGGACCTGAACTGTGATTTTCACCAACAAATTAATTCTCATCCAACCAGATCCAAGGACTTCAGGAGCTATACTAGCAAGAGACCCCTCTGAATCGTAATTTCTCAGTAATATTTAGCCTTTAAAGATCATCATATCTATTCATAATTGTTTATTATCTGGACACATTTGTCCTCTTTGAACTGGACCGACTTCCCAGTGGTACCAAACAAGAAATTAAATGGAATGCATGGATGGTGATGTCCTGCAGAGATGGCATTACAAGCATTCCTTTCTCTGTATCATCTAACAGGGAACCTATGGTCAGAGAATGATGATTGCTCAAGGGGCATCCTGCATTGAATTCCTAAAGTTTCATTTCTTGTATTATAGAAAGGCATACTTAAAGAGAAATGCCAGTAGTTGCAGTAAACACTGATTTCATGAGAAAGTCTGTACAACCAGGCTTAATTGTCAGTATATCATCGAGGATCTAGATCTGGTACAGTTACATAAACAGAACTTTGTGAAATCTTTATATCTACGCTGAAAAATGTTCACACTGAAGATCACCAACACAGATAGGCACACGCGGGACAGTCATTATTATTGCTTGAATAAAGACCCCACAGAAGTGACCGAATCCGCGCTTATTTTGCTTATTTCTCAGCTATTACACAATTTCTTCCAGAATCCTTTGGTACATATTTTTTATTCATACAAACAGACACTTGGGTGGTCATTATATTAGATTCTGTAAAAAGTCATTTTTAGATCGTTACCAATACTGGAATTTATCTTTAAAGTGAATATGGCATTATTGGCATACATGTTCATACATGTATATGTTTCCCCAAGTATTTTTTTGTCATTTGATAGTATGATTAGTGACCCCCCCCCCATAAAGAAAAAATGATAATAAAAAATAGAATAAAATGAAATGAGATAAAAAAAGAGAAATTGATATTGAATAATAAATAAAAAGAATGATAAAAATAGTAATAATAAATAAATGAATAGAAAATATATAAATAAGTACATGTAAATAAATAATGAATGAATTTTAATAAGCAATTGAATTTAAATGAATAATGAATGAACTATTTGATGAATTCATTTGTTTTTTATGGAGTCTGGGTGGGTGTATCATAAATCTGTAAGTCACAAGCGAGTGAAGCGATTTGACTAATGAACCTTTCTTACGGACTACATGTACATGTAAATCAACACCAATTCCATGGATGCACCCACTGGGACTGTTGTGTTGGATACTGCAAGCATGCCGAGCCGCCTGCAGTTTTAATAGGTCATTAGTGATAGACGTCATCACAAAAATTTATTTTGTCAAGATCTCTGAACGTCATTAGGAGGATTAAAGAGAGTGACCCATATCAGTGTCTTATTTGACCCACAGCATTCTCTGTATACATGTATATACATACCCATGGCGTCCGTACACACTAGGTGGTTTCAAACCGCCTCGATCAGAAGAATCCCCGTTAAATTACGAGAACTCTTTAGGCCAAAAAATACCCATTAATCCTGCATTCACACCGCCCTGAAACACACCCTTCGGGATAAGTTCCTGAAGTTACGAGCATGCGCAGTATGGTCTGATAAGCAGGCAAAGGGCGAGATTCAAAATCACTAGCCCAGCAGCCACCCACGGCACCCGCGCTCAACGACACGCTGGGCTTAAAGTTGCCGTAAATCGCTTTCACATTGCCAAAATACCTGCGACCTTAGAAAAATCCCCTCGAAAGTTCTCGTAATTTCGCCAAGTACCTACTATTTTAATAACGGGTATTTTCTTTCGGGGAAATTACCCATAGTTTGCTTTCACATTTATTACCAAAATACCTGGTATTTTCTGACCGGGGTAAATTTCCCGATCAGAGAATACCTGGAACTGACGAACTTCGAGGCAGTCTGAAACCACCCATTTTGTTTGGAGCCTCCCTCTAAATGTCACCATTTTGACACCTCATAATACATATGTGTATATACATGTAAGTATTTCCTAAATTAAAGGTCAAGTCCACCTCAGAAAATTGTTGATTTGAATCAATAGAGAAAAATCAGACAAGCACAATGCTGAAAATTTCATCAAAATCGGATGTAAAATAAGAAAGTTATGACATTTCAAAGTTTCGCTTATTTTTAACAAAATAGTTATATGAACGAGCCAGTTACATCCAAGAGAGTCGATGACGTCACTCACTCACTATTTCTTTTGTTTTTTATTGTTTTAATTATACAATATTTCAATTTTTACAAATTTGATGATTAGGACCTCCTTGCCTGAAGCACAAAATGTTAAAATAATGGAATTCCACGTGTTCAGGGAGGAATGAAACTTCATTTCACATGACAATGACAAGAAAATACAAATATTTCATATTTCATATAATAAAATACAAAAGAAATAGTGAGTGAGTGATGTCATCAACTCTCTCATTTGGATGTAACTGGCTCGTTCATATAACTATTTTGTTAAAAATAAGCGAAACTTTGAAATGTCATAACTTTCTTATTTCACATCCGATTTTGATGAAATTTTCAGTGTTATGCTTGTTGAATTTTTCTCTTTTTATTCAAATTAAGTTTTTGTGGCAGTGGACTTGTCCTTTAAGAGCTCGCATATACAATTTTGTAGCATGAATAAAATTTGAAAAAGTATCTTTTCTTTTTTTCCTCATTGTACATGTACAGACATGCTTGACCCTTTGTAACTTTTGAGAAGTGAAAACATTAATAGATTTTGAACAATTAGGATTTGTTTCCCCCAACTGTGGTACAGTGTACATGTAGGGGCAAGGGGTGACTGTTGGGAAAGGGGAAGCATAACAAGTTCATCCTTGTATACCAGTAAACAAACTTCTTCCAATTTAGAAACATTTTAATTACCTCATTTATCTATAAGTCATGAAACTTGTCATGACCTTTAATAAAAAGTGCTTTGTATTTGCCAGAAATTATGCTACAAAAACCAAATGAGTATTATGTAACAAATAATTCATTTTGGTATAACCTGTAGTGTTAAATGAAATCTTGGACCTTATCAAATTCAAGGAATCCCTTCTTTTGTATGTTTGACACAACACGCTAATTCTCTCAAATGCATTAACAAAAGCAGAATATCAATTATCATTATCATCTGCAGTTCATATTGCCAATATACTTTACACGATCTGACATATCACACATAGGCACCCACACAATATTAGTCTAATCCTGCAGAATCTTTATGAAATGTCCATGTTCATATTCTTTGTATTATCTTTGTTGAAACAAGAAAATTTCTGCAGCTGAAACTGGATACTACAAAGGCAATGATAGTCGTAGAGGATGTTGCAAGAAAGCATGTGATCAATCACAGATTTCTAATAAAAATTTACAAGTGATTTATTGGTTGATTGTAACAGATTTTAACATCCTGTTGCATAAAAATTTCAATAAATTTCATGACATTATGATTAGGATTGATCTTTTTTTCACCCGAAATTGACATGCGATTCTTTCAAGTTTCAACACCATGTTAGACTAAAGATAAGACCCCTTGTTCAATGGTCATGTATTGTACTCAACAAAAGGTCTGTAGTGGGAGACTACACTTTCCCTCAAAGCACAGCATCTTTGTGCGATAGATACATGTAAGATGGGTGAAAAGGATGATGGATCCGACAGATGCGATCCTATTAAGTTCAGAGACATGGGGAGAGACAGCTACAGAAAAGACTACAAGGGGGAATCGTAGCTCTATTTGGATGTACAGTAATCTTATTGTTTTGGGTAAGCCTAGTATTTTTCTTTTGCATTATTTCATGCATGGGCAGTTGTGGTATATGATAATTAATTGACTTAAAAGTACAGCTGATCAACCTATTCTAGTTGCTTCCAATTATAGATTTATCTTTATCTTTTGATCAGTAATACCAGGAGTTGCTACATGTATTTGTCATGGATAATTCTAATACATTTATTGTGTCAGTAGTTGTAGAGTAGTAGTAGTAGAAGTAGGAGCTCATTTGATTCTCTTGTTATTCTTTGGTAGAAGTACTAGTGTTTAAATGAATGTATAAGATTAAAACTGTAAAGCATCATCAAGATGGGTTACATATCCATGTAGGCCTACATGTATATGTTACTACATGTACGCGTATGTCAGGAAAGTGGCATGGAAGTTTGTTCATTTGCTTTGAAAAGCTCCCACATAAAAAATGGACTTACCTATTCCATAAGTAAAATTTCTTTTTAAAAATACCACCAAATAGAAAGGGACCTCATAAAACATTCTATAACAACTTGAGCAGCATTAAATGTTTTTAGATGCTCTTGCAGTATTGTTCCACTTCTTCTTTGGAAAGGTCCAAGGGCGTACTTTAAGTGATTACTGATTTTCAACAGTTATCAAAATTCAAACACAGGAAGTTGCCACATTTATACATGTAGCATTCTAGTGTTTTTTTATCCACACTTTATTCTAGTACCTCGATCACCCATCCACCATCCATCATTCACAATTTGACCCTATAAGGTAGTTGGAATGTACTACCAGTAATGAAAACAGGCTGGCTTGATTGAATCGTGGATGAGAAAGAATGCATTCAAGCGATTTCAATGGATGTGCAGAGTTTTTAGCATGTTTTGACATACGATTTGCAGCCAACAAAGTATTAAATTTGCTTGAATGTGATTATATTGTTAACTTCAAATCTTTGAAAAAAAGAACATGTTCTAAGGGTGAAAAAGCCAAGAGAGCCAGGGATCTGCAATGTTCACATTCACAGACAGTTCTGGGCCCCATTTAATTAAAGTTACTATTATAGTCATTTTGCTATCAAATGGTAGCTACCATGGTAACAATAATAACAGCCAATCAAAATCACAGGTTTCATTGAATTTTCATGTAGCATTAAAACAGGCAGAGTTTTTTTTTTTTCCGTGACAGTAACTTTTATACAACGGACTCCTGGGGCCCGTCTTACAAAGAGTTGCGATTAATCCGATCATCGCAACTACGGAAGCCAGCAAAGACAACATATGGAATGCATGTTTGTTCAAACAAAATTCTAGATATGAATGTATATCCATAAAGTCATAGATTTCTTAAACATTTTTATGTGTTTTCCTTTGTTTTACAAAGAACATATTGCAAATTTTCTGTAGAAAAATTATGACAGTGATGGACTTTCATAGAGTTACGATCAATTGGATCAAACGTATCTCTTCGTAAGACTGGGCCCTGATCTCTTGAGAAAAAAATCCTTTTTCATGTTTTCTCATGTCATCACGCAAATTAGATGAACCTTTTCAGTTAATTCTGATGTCTGTCTGTTACAAACACATGTGTCCAGTATTTGACACTGGTCCGATGGTACCAGAGTGGTCAAAATTGCAGTCGGGCCAGAAACTTTTCAGAAAAATCCACATTTACTGGTCCGACTTGACCAGTAAGTTTATATCTAACTGATACAAAATATATTTTCTTCTCTTTTGTAGATTATAAAAAAAGGCTCAGGTGTCTCAAAAAATGGTTCTATGAATTATGTTGTGTGTGTGTGTACTGTTTTGGGGGGAGTAACAAAACTCAATAAAAGACAGCAAAATAATATCAAGTCTTTTTTTATATTTTCCTTGATTTCGGAGAACTTGTAAATTTTAGGTTTGGTCCAGTAAAAATGAAAAAAAATGGGTATGTACTGGTCTGATATGATCAGATCGGACCAGTAGAAAAAAAGGGTTAGTGTGGAGCCCTGATGTATCTACATATATGCGTACATGTTTGCATTTGGTTATAAACAGCCTTTGATGCATCTGACCTGATACTGGCTTGCAAAGGGCGCCAAAGGTTCAATGTAATCATACACTGCTAATGATCATTCGGTCAAGTAATTATCCAGAGCTCTGATACTGCAAGTGATGATTGATAGACCTGTAATCATTCTTTTCATGCCTGGAAATTCCTTTTCATCGCAGACTGAGATTGTCTATAACTAGCACTTGATCTTTCACACCTACAGTGTATGTGTATTTGATTCTCGTGTTGTGAATGTGAACAGGGTTTTGAATTTAAACTGAATGGGAATGTTCCTATTGTATCTGGATTCACTACCCTTTCTTCACTGAATGAGAAAAGTGACTTGTATCTTGATTCTATACCCTTTCTTTCGTGAATGGAAAAGGGACTTGGACTTGAGAAGAGTTACTCTATAAAGTTTTTTGGGATGGTGAAAAGGGGACTTGGGCTTTAATTGGGATCAGCCACCCTTTTTTTCAGTGGAAGGGACTGTCTCAGAATTTAATCTGGATTTTAAATCGTTTTTTTCAGGAAGTGTGAAAGGGCCCTCAGCTATGCTTATACATCAATCCAAGTCCATCGAAGGCCATATTCATGGATGCTCTGTTGATTTGCCTTGGAGATTGGTCTTTGATATCTGTTATGCCCCTTTTTGTTGTTTTCCATTTGTGTTGGAAATATATATTTGATTTCCACTTGGTGCACTAGTGCCCCTCACTACCAGGTCCCTCAGAGAGGACCCTGAGCCCTCAATCCCCTGGTTGCTTTCTTACAAGTATTATTGAGCATCTTTTTTAGCAGTCAGGTGGAAAAAAAATCACCACCACCACAACTTGCCCTACTGCTGTGTATATAGGAAAGGTCCAGCCCAACGAAAAGTTGATTTGAATAAAAAGAGAAAAATCCAACTACATGTAGCATAACACTGAAAATTTCATCAAAATCGGATCTAAAATAAGAAAGTTATAATATTTTAAAGTTTCGCTTAATTTCACAAAACAATTATATGCACATACTGGTTGGTATGCAAATGAGGAGACTGATGACGTCATCCACTCACTATTTCCTTTGTATTTTATTATATGAAATATTCTAATTTTCTCCTCGTCAAGTGAAATGATTATTCCTCACTGATCATGCAGAATTAGCATTGTTTGATACTATATGGTCCAGTCAAGTTGGTCCTGTCAAATCTGTAAAAAAATGAATTATTACATAATTCAAACAATAAACAAAAGAAAATAGTGAGTGATAGACATCATTGACTGACCCATAATGTCACTGAGTTGTGCATATTCACTGCTTTGTGAAAAATAAGCTAAACTTTAAAATGCCATCTTATTTTACATGCAAATTTTCAGCACTATGCTGGTTTGATTTAAATTCTCTATGTGTTCAAATCAACATTTTTCTGGGGTGGACTTGACCTTTAAATACTTCTACTGAGCATTGAACTCTGATGGCATTTTATCCAGGCTGTCATATCAATTTGACTTTGTGGCATTGATATACATGTAGGACAAGACAGAGGATTAGTGTGCTGTATTGTTTTCAATCTGTTATCACATTCATTGGCACATGTACATGTATGTGTCATGTATGCGATACAATACATAGTTTTATACTGTCAGAAACATTTTCTCTGAACATGTTCACTGTACATGTACATGTATGTACTGTGTCGAGAGGTATACATATACCTGGTTTTCAAGTATGTATAGTATTAATTTCATCTATAGGCGTTTGTGGGTCAGGGGAGTCTGCACAGGGATTATTCTGCTTTTGCCCATTCCAAAGTAAAAAGCCATGACAGTATTAAACTGGATGTGCAAAACTATGGATATTACAGAAATCAGTGCTAAGTCAACAAACTAATGTGTAGAATCACACATTTTCATGGACAATTACGAAACTTTGAATAGTAGAGCTGCACATTCGGTCATTTTTAGGACTTTATCCATCTCATCTTTTTGTTTGCGCTGATCAGTTGAGTGAAAATCCTCATTGTAGTCTTCAACTTTTTGTATACTGTATATACATGTACATGTAATGTACAATTATATATTGCCAAACAGGTTTT
The DNA here is from genome assembly GCF_018143015.1 of Lytechinus variegatus. Classification (NCBI taxonomy): domain Eukaryota; kingdom Metazoa; phylum Echinodermata; class Echinoidea; order Temnopleuroida; family Toxopneustidae; genus Lytechinus; species Lytechinus variegatus. The sequence goes on along the minus strand of NC_054754.1, from coordinate 19,317,152 downwards.
ATAATACCTGATCATTGAACTAGCCAACAGCTTTACCCGTGTTCATTATGTGATGTGTGTGTTGGTGAAGAGTATATGTTGATATTGATTCACTATCCATTCCTTAACTTTTAATAGATAACAGGGTTTTGAGATTTACAACAATCTAACCAGGTGACTGAACTATAAAACATTACCTAACTAGTCTTCTGCTTATTCGTTCATTTGAATGATTCCTGTGTTAGAAAAATAAACATGCAGCTTATGTCTTTGAAAATATTCTTTGTATTCAGTTAACAGAAGAAGTCATACTTCCAGGATTCCAATGACAATAGTGGTGATGTTGCAATGTTCAGATTGTTGCTCTGGCAGTGCAATTATTAGGATATTTTGTCAATTATTTTTGGCTATTTCATCAATTTTTCAAATACGTGTATATATTCAATTTTGTATGAATACACTTATATTTCGCATTTCAGTTTCTGTTTGTACTATTTTTCTAATTTCCAACTAGGCCTATTTCCATTAACAGTATGTGTTTCATTGTGTTAATGTTATGAATTTTGAAACTAACGATTCGTTTCCGCCAGGTTATGTCTATCAGGATACCTTCACTATAGGTGCCTGTGGCATACATATTGTCATATCCATAATAATATGAAATATGCATGTACATGTATCATATCTGATATAGACTTCTCCTTTTATGATGCAAGTAAGGTAATGAGCATTTGTCTTTTTGGAAAAATGTTTTAAAGTGTAATTTGAATTCTTGATGCTTACTTGCAGCAGCATAGTCCAGATGCTCCACCCCATGGAGATGATGATGATGATGGAAAGAAAAGAAAAGCAGCCAGCAAGGCCAGAAGAAGGGAGAGAAGGAAACAGGAGAGAGAAAAGCGGGAGGCCGAAAATAATGCAGAATCTGCTTTATGGGATGTTGTCACGTCCATCGTTAGCTTCCCCGGCGAGGGTGAGGAAGAAGATCGGGAATCCCGGGATCAGACTGCAAGAGATCAAGATCCAAGAGTTCGTGGATCCGGAGAACGAGACTTGATGGAACGGGAACTAAGAGAGCGAGAGTTACGAGATCGAGAACTCAGGGAGCGAGCCTTGAGAGAGCGCGAACTGGTGGAGCGACAAATATGGGAAAGAAATGTGAGAGAGCGCGAAATGCAAGAACAAGAATTGAGGGAAAGGGATTCAAGAGAGCAGGAACAGGAATCAAGAGAGAAGAAATTGCGAGAAATTGACCAGAGAACGCAAGATCCGAGGCAACGTAATCTGAGGGAAAGAGCCTCAAGCGAAGGGCCTCTTAGACGAGAGGAACATAGACCAGGAGATGGTCGGGATGATAGATTTAGAAGCAGTGGGAGTGATCGCAGGAGAGATGATGATGATCGAAGAAGAGATGACGGACGGAGGGATGATCGTGACCGAAAGAAGGATGATACCCGAGGAAGAGAAGAGGATCGTAGGAGGGATGAAGATCGAAGAAGAGATGAGGATCGAAGGAGGGATGAAGATCGAAGAAGAGACGAAGATAGAAAGAGGGATGAGGATCGACGGAAGAGAGAAGATCGAAGAAGAGATGAGGATCGAAGGAGGAATGAAGATCGAAGAAGAGGTGAGGATCGAAGGAAGGATGAGGATCGCAGGAGGGATGACAATAGAAGGAGGGATGACAGCAGAAGCAGAGGACAAAAGGAGACTAGCCCAAGTTCAAGAGATCGTCAACCAGGCAGCAGAAGTCAGGACAGGCACATCGATGACCGGGACAGTCGAGACAGATATAAAGATGGTCAGAAGAGTCGCAGTTCCAGTCGAGGAAATGTGAAAGATTCAGATACCAGTAAAAACCCTGACAGAGGATCATCCCAGCAAGGCCCATCGAAGGATCGAGATGCCTCAAAGGCCAGGAAACCTTTCATCGCCAGCCAGCAGTGGACGGGCAACCAGTTTCAAGAGACCTGGAACCAAGCAGTCTTACAGTCTCAAGAAGAGTGGGCCGAGAAAGCCAAGAAGGAAGAACCGACGAGCCTAGCTAATATAGCGAAAACCCAGGAACACGTTAAGAAGGCATTTAGCAAGGATGACCTGGTGCAGCAACCCATGGACATAGACAGCGATGGTGACGGACCTGTCTCACAGATGATTATGGAGGAGATGGCCAAGGAAACGGCGCATGCAGCTGTGAATAAAATCCGGGGGATCTTGAGGACAGCCGGGAAAGAAAACCAGAAAGAAGGAAACCAGAAAGGAGACAAGGTGAGTCAGTACTTCTCTATGTTGACCAAAGCTGTCTGTATTCGATTTAAATCATTTTATTTTACTTTAATGATGATATCAAGCTGAAGCCCAAAGACTTACAGAGCAATATTGCATTATCGAGTTAACCCTGTCAAATAATGTGCAATTAATGCTTCACATCAAAAAAGTGCTCCAGCAATTCTGCACAGCTCAGAATTTGGGCACACGTAGTATTAAAGGGCATAATGCCATCATTTTCTAAAACATAACATCAAATTTTACTGATTTATTGATTTTTCATAGTTACTGTATATTTAAAAGAAATGATAATGAATAGGGCTCATATTCTAGTAGCTTACATTCTGTGTGTTGGCACATATGGATCATTATATCAATCACTGGAAGGTCTGAACCTGGCATTTTGATATATGACAGAAAGGAATGTTTTCTTTCATAAAATGGCAACTACCTTAAACTGACATTGCACTCATAGTTTCTTATTTTGGCCCATTTAATACTGAAACACTCATGGCAACTTTTTGTTTTTGTTGGAGACAGTCGCATTTGTCTCTAACCTGTGTGGAAGTAATACACCATAGTACATCTTTTCAGTGAAACTACATTTACAGTCCTTTTTAATTGATTTTATTTATATCCACTTTCAAACGAGGAAGCGATCATAAACATTTCACCATGTAGGCCTGCAGTATGATATAGGCTTACTGTACATCTTCGTCCTCTTTATTCATTTCAGAAGAACCTTAACTTTCAGTGGACTGACAAGTCTAAAACAAAGGGTGACTTTAGGTGCATTATTTGCTCTCTAAACTTCACAACTCAAGCGGTAAGTTCCTCGTCTGTAAGCTTTCTTTATTAGAAAGCTGTTCTGGCTTGTAAAAGCATCTTATCATGACCGTAGAGAGTATGTGGATTGGTGGCACGTCATTTGCTCCGGCGACAATTTATCTGGAGGGCGTTTCATGAACATTTTTGTCTGACAAGTTGTCAGATCTGACATCTTTCCTTGATTCTGATTGGCTGAGAGGCGCTGTTCATCTGGCAACTGTCGGATAAAATGGGACTTTCATGAAACGCTCCCCTGGGCTTTATTTCGTCTAAGATATACATGTACAGTTGGGTTAGTGTTGCAATATAGAGATTTATGTGAGGTTTAGGATAGGGTATAGTCATTTTGTTAAATCCAGGGTTAAACTTGGTCATTGGTCAGTAGAGCAATTGTCGCAAGAGCAATTGTCGCAGGAGCAAATGTCACTGCATCAAGCGATTTGCTATACTGTGCATATAAAAAAATAAAAGGTGATCTGTAGAATGGTAATCTTTAAATATTACAATTAACATTTACCAGAATTCATTTAAAGGAGCACTTCCTTACCTTTTTATTGTTACCTCATTTGTGCCACTGGCACCATACATACTGTAGCTAAATGAATTGCTTTTGAATACAAGAGGCAGTTTTGACTAATCAATGATAACAATCTTAGTATGAGGTATTTAATAGGGTATCAATAGAAAGCTGAAGTGTTGCTCTTTCGTATTATTTCGTTTATTTTTGGCAAGGAAAATATTCAAAATGGGATGTTGGAGCAATTTCGGATGTGTAACTAGAAAACTTCATCTGAAATAGTAATAGCTTGCTAGATGTTCATTGTTGAGACTTCGTAGGCCTTGAAGTGAGAAGTATAATACAAATAGATAATCTTAAATGTACATGGACTACATGCCAAATCAGTAATCAATTTGATGGTTTCGAACTATCGTTTAATGAATTTAGGTTAAAAATGCTGTGTCAATAGTCAATTTGATAGTGTGCAACGATCATTTATTGTCTCACCTGCGAAGCAGAGTGAGACTATAGGCGCCGCTTTTCAGACGGCGGCGGCGTCAACATCAAATCTTAACCTGAGGTTAAGTTTTTGAAATGACATCATAACTTAGAAAGTATATGGACCTAGTTCATGAAACTTGGCCATAAGGTTTTCAAGTATTGCTGAACATCCTATTAGAGTTTCATGTCACATGACCAAGGTCAAAGGTCATTTAGGGTCAATGAACTTAGACCATGTTGGAGGAATCAACATCGAAATCTTAACCTGAGGTTAAGTTTTTGAAATGTCATAACTTAGAAAATATATAGACCTAGTTCATGAAACTTGGACATAAGGTTAATCAAGTATCACTGAATATCGTGCATGAGTTTCACGTCACATGACGAAGGTCAAAGGTCATTTAGGGTCAATGAACTTTGGCCGAATTGGGGATATCTGTTGAATTCCCATCATAACTTTGAAAGTTTATGGATCTGATTCATGAAACTTGGACATAATAGTAATCAAGCATCACTGAACATTTTGTGCAAGGTTCAGGTCTCATGATTAAGGTAAAAGGTCATTTAGGGTCAATGAACTTTGGCCGAATCGGGGGTATCTGTTGAATTACCATCATAACTTTGAAAGTTTATTAGTCTAGTTCATTAAACTTGGACATATGAGTAATCAAATGTCACTGAACATCCTGTGCGCGTTTCAGGTCACATGACCAAGGTCAAAGGTCAATGAACTTTGGCCGAATTGGTTGTATCTGTTGAATTACCATCATAACTTTGAAAGTTTATGGATCTGATTCATGAAACTTGTACATACATGTAAGAGTAATCAAGTATCACTGAACATCCTGTTCAAGTTTCAGGTCACATGATTAAGGTCAAAGGTCATGTAAGGTCAATGAACTTTGGCTTTGTTGGGGTTTTTTGTTGAATAACCATCATATCTCTGTAAGTTTATTGGTCTCGTTCATAAAAAGTGGACATAAGAGTAACCATGTATCACTGAACATCTTGTGTGAGTTAGAGTAGTATTCAAAGTCAGCACTGCTGCTATATTGAACCACGTGATGCAGGTGAGACGGCCAGAGGCATTCCACTTGTATGAATTTAGCTTTATAACTTACATGGGCTATTTTATGCTGAAGCAATAGGCAATTTAATAGTATAGAATGAATTTAGGTTAACTTATATCTGCAAATAGCAGTATTTTTGTCAAAACTTTATTCTCTGGATGTATTGTTTTTCGATGTTAACTACTGATAGAGTATCAAGATGTTATTGTGATAAAGGGAACACATACCCCAAAAAATTCTTTCTGCCAAAGATATATTTAAATATTTTTTTAATGTATATTTTAGGTTGTTTATGTGGTTTTCGGGAGAGCAAATATAAGAATGTTCAAATTAGTCCTCCTTCATGTGACATCAAGATGATAATGTAGCCATACCAACTTCAGGTTCCGTAACACAAAGGTTAGCGATTGATCGTACGCTTGATTTTCACGATTGATTGTACATTGTAGTCAATGGAATCAATCGTAGAAGAATGTTCTACGATCATTGCTAAGTTTTGTGTTACAGGCCCCAGATGTATTCTTATTTTCTATAACATTCTCATTACAGTGAAGGGAAAGAACAATTTTGTTTTTGTTGTGACAACCTGGTGATGATACTTGCGAATATCCTTGTGCTCTTGATGTATTTTTTTCCAATCTAATGTGTAGGAAACTACCATTTCTGTATTATTATCTTCCTTGGATGATTGTCAATACTTTTATGGCTTTAAGTGTCAACAGGTATGTAACTGTATCTGATGTCTGCTTCACTTTTATTTAGCTTTTCATAAAACACTGCTTGACCCCTGAGCATCTTGAGAAGCTCAAGGTTCGTCGAGAGAAAGAAGAAGCTCTTTTAGAGTATTACAACCGCCCTAAGAGTGCCAGCAAGGACAAGGCCAGTGCAGACCTGAAGCAAAAGGAAGATGCTAGCATCTCCAGCTCAAGAGGAGCGAAAGGCTCAACTAACTTAGACTCTCAAGGAAAAGCCAGTACATCCTACAGGAAGTCTGGTACGGTAGGTGAGCTGTTGGAGCGGCAACAGAGAGGGTCCAACCAGCAACCATCATCAAGGGAAAGGGAGATTGATGACTCTGTAAAGGAGTCTTCGGGAGGCCCTGCAACCTTGTCCAATGAAGAGCTGTCAATGATTGAGGCCATGGCCAGTCAGGAGAGTGAACAGGCTGATCTAATGGCCAGTCATGAATCTAGCTCCGTTCCTTGGACAGACAACACCCAATCTGCAAAGGAAGTAATAAAAGTTGATGACAGGTAAGATCCGAAGGAGAAAGCATTCTAAAAATAGCAGTAATTCATTAACAATGGTTAACTTTGCTTTCTCCTTAATCACTGGAGCGGGAGCAAATGAAACTCGACAAATAGATTTAGCCATTTCCAAATCAAGCATTACTGTAGAGTTCAACATTCAATAGATTGATTGTGCGTTCTAATCGTATGTTGATAAAAAAATGCAACATAATGGAACTTGAAGTTCTGTTTTCTATTTATACATCAGTGGTCTTGGAAAATTTCCCTTTTTACATGACCATGTCGATTTCTCTGTGGCTACATTACTTGTATCATTGCAGAAGTGATGTATAACTAGTCTTTATGGATAAAATAATGGAAGGACAAGACATTTATGGAAGGAGGATCAGCGGATGTTATAAATTGGGTCTCATATTTCATTGGCATCGGATTCAGATGTTAATAGGCTTGATTAGAATTCTGATTTTGCTTTTGTCGCACTTGGACACACATGTTGCCCTACAATATTTGCGTTTCCAGGGCTATTTTCTCGCATTTTGAACAGCAGTGATGACACTTCTCTCAATCTTTACAGTATAGTTATCCAGTGTGACCAAAGCTGTGTGAGATGGCACCATATATTATGACTCGTGAAAGTCAGTCAGCATTCATGGGGACCAGATTGTTACATGCTAACCCCAGACTTTGTGGAAAGCATAGGAAGTAGCTGTAATAGAGATACAGTATCTTTTGGGGAAGTACATGTACCAGCGAGAAATTCTTTGGCAAAGCCTACTTTGATAGCCTGTGGCAACTGTCAGGTTGAGAAAGTGAAGTAATGACCTTATATAGAAAGTGGAATTACATCACGTCTGCTGGTCATAAAATCTCATTTCCCACTGGGTGGTTTAGACCTGAATGGTGTCAAATTCCACACAATAATCTTCCTTTTAATATGCCAGATTTATCATAACTCTGTGGGATTTACTTAATGCTATCATGAGGTCAGAGACCGTGAAGCTGTGGTCTTTGAAAATCTCTGATGTTAAACAGCATTCTTTTTTAGTCTTTTATGACAGACATAGAGTAGACAAAAGCATATTCGCACAAAGAACAGTGTACAAGGTGATGATGCATGTACTCACTTTACAAATATAGAGTGAGTCAAAGCCACCTCTGTAATGCAGAATGGAATAATGAATGGTTTGCCAGGTTTTTATAAGTGTCTGTATGAATGAGGATCTCATCTCCTGAGGGGAGAATCTTTATAACTGTTTAGCTTCCATTGTCTGAGCACAGACTTTGACATATTCGTATTGGAAGTTTTCAATTTGTTAGAAGATTGTTTTATTTGATGCAGAGGCTGTCTAGACAATGAATATGGGTGTTTGATGGTGAATGATTTGGGATTTTTATCTTTATACTTTAGTCCCTAAAACCTAGAGTATTCATTCACTCAAGCGAATGATTGAACAGACTGAAAATGTTTAATGCAGAATTCTTTGTTCAAGCATACACTTTATCTTTGGAGGTATTGAAAATAGAACTTGCTGTTTTTAGGGTTGATGATCAAATTAGGTCATGCGGTGATTGACTACACTGTTCATGATTTAGAAAAGAAACACTCCCTTCATGAAAAAGCCAGTCATATGCAGCACCAAAACGAAAGATGCTTCTTTCGGCACAATATATGTCCTCTCTTGAGCCGGTCACTAATATATTTGTCATTGCAATCAGCCTTTGCGCTTGGGATACTGGTTCTTTCTGAAGTAGGGTCAAATTGAATATTTTATGAGAATGGTGTCGCCAACTGCGTTCTTGCATTATTTCAAAGATATCCAGTAGGGATTGAAGAAAGAATTGAGAAATCATGTTGTCCTGGTGATGTGATAGAAAGTGAAGCTGATGGCAATATTGCAGGGATGGACATCTTGTTTGGTCCTGATGATGGGAAAAGATCCACATAGAGTATCATATAGAACCATAGCAAACTGATTGAAGAGCCATCAGTCAGCCTATTAATCTCTTTGGACTCTAGATTCTGGTGTTACAACCAAACCAGTGATGAATATCGCAGGAAGTACTTTGAGAGTCAATCTAGAATGAGGGAACCCTACCCATCTGGATGTTGATAAAGACTATCAGGAGAAACGGCTGGTAAAGACCAGAGGAGTCGTTTGATTAACAATGACCACCAGAACTCTGGAGGAACAGCTGACAGTAGGTGAGCTGTTGGAGTGGCCAGAGAGAGTTCAACCAGCAACCATTCTCAAGGAAAAAGGACATTGATGTATCTGTAAAGGTGTCTTCTGGAGGTCCTGCAACCTTGTCCAATGAAAATCCTATGATTGACGACTGAGCCCATGGCCAGTAAGGAGAGCGAACAAGCTGATCTGTATTCTTGGTGATGTGAAAAAATGTGAAGCCGAATTTATATTTGTTGTAGGGATAGCCATCTTGTATTAGCACTTGGAGATTGATGATGGCAAAGGATCCATAATGTACCACAGAGAACTGTTTGACAGAAGAGCCAACAGTCAGTCTTTTGAGGATCTGTTTGGATTGTAGATTCTGGTGATGAACGAAACCAGCAATGGATACCACAGTGAACTTCTTTGAAGAGCAGTAAGGTCGAAGTCTGATGGATTCCTACCGATCTGGATGATGACAAAGACTATCAGGAAAACAAATTTTAAGGACTATAGGAGTTCAGAACTCTGGAGGAACAATTGTCAGTAGGTGAACCATTGGAGCAGCTACAGTGAGAGTCCAATTTGCAACCATCTTCAAGGGAGCACAAAATTGATGTATCTGTAAAGGAGTGTTCAGGGGATCCTGCAACCTTGTCCATTGAAGAGAGCTATGTGTACAGTAGAGGCCATGGCCAGTCAGGAGAGTAAACAGTCTGATCCATAGTCCTGGTGATCTGAAAGAAAGTAAAGCTGATGGCAATTATTTTTATTTTTACTGGTAAGGACAGACGTCTTGTATTTGCACTTAGAGGTTTGGCCCTGATAATGGCAAAGGATCCATTGAAAATCACAGAGTACTATTTGATAGAAGAGCCACCAGTCAGACTTTTGAGCTCTTTGGACTCAAGATCTGGTGATACAACCAAACCAGCATTAGATACCATAGGGAAAAACCTATAGGAGCAGTATAGTCGATGAAGACCGAGGGATCCCTACCCATCTGCATGATGACATAGATTATCAGGAGAAACAATTACTGGTAAGGACCAGAAATCAAGGAAAGCCTAAAGTGAAAGTTCTGCAAAGTGCACTAAAACACAGTAAAAACCGGTATCTTCTCAACCAAAAAGGTCTGCTATTAGTAACCATCAAGTAACCATGATGTCTTCACCAACATCTTGAAGGAACTGGAAGGAAAGAACCGTACTTGCTTAAGATAATGACTAGTCTACCAGATAGATTGGGGAGGATGTAACCCCCTTCGAACAGAGACTTGTGGCGATATACTCTCCCCTCTTCTATTCCATTCTAAACAGATTGTCTTGCTGTGTCAGCAACTATGCTTTCTACAATGTAGGTTTGATGAATCTTGTAGCCTACCAAGGGAGAGCTACCAAAACAATTCAAATTTCATGATTGTGAAGAAAAGAATGATTTCTCATGTCATAGATGACCTGTTGATGGAGAAGCAACCAAAAGATCCAGCAGAAACCCTATCAATATCTGCCATGATGGCTGTGGTGTGTGCCACTACTTGACACTGACCATTTTCTTTGTGCAGTTCGGGCTTGTTTTAAATGCCAGCAATAAAATGACAGGAGCACTATAAGCTACAAGTCATGACAGGACACTCCTTCCATGCTTCTGATGAGAAAGTTTATGGATATTGGGCTATGTGATCAAGAAACAGTCAGAATCAGAGACATTTAAGAATCCTGGCCATGGCAAAAATTCGGTAGATGACATGAAAGCTATTTATTGCAACACAAGCAAACAGTCATTGACTGTCCTACGGTAGATTCTACAAACTGGCTAGATCCTAACTGCAGCCATTGTGAAGGTGTGGGCTCTGTAGTATCGGAATAATCTTTTGCCACTGGGTATCTGAAAGGAGCGCAACCAATGGCATATCCACACGCTGTATAAAACTGAAGCTTCATCACCTGAGTTGCTGTATCTCCATGTTCTCGGCTTTATAATGATGTACAGCCATGATAGTTCTTACGATGTATCTGAAAGGCTTCGTGGAATGCATCTCTGTTACGACCATTGCTCTTTGCTTCCAGCGATTTTTCTTTGATAGTTCTGAGGACATCTAGATTTATCTATAGTTCTTCTGATGACTTATCTGGAAGGCTTTATAGGATATATCTATATCTGTACCTGTGCTTCATGCTTTCAAAGGTTTTAATATGCTAATTTCAAGGATGTATCCAAAACAACCAATATACAAAGTACTGCAAGAACTTATCTGCCTGTTAAATGCTTCTTAGGACACATCTGTACCTGGTGGCCCTGTGCTTCCACAGAGGTATCACAAGAAACATGGGTGTTCGGTGCTTCTGTGGTTGTATCTGCTTTTGGGCTGCATCTTCAAGACATTCTGTCAATGGCTATTGCTGTTTTCGCTTAATAATAGCCAATTCTATATAGCGCTCTTCCCAGAAATGGCTCAATGCACTTTACAGCATATTATTACCCTGGTCATTGGATTCATTTCAATCCCACACGAAAAGTGCACAAGTTCCACTCCCTTGGGAGCATTCCTTGCATTCATTGCAGCCTCATATGGCACTAGCAAGCTCAAACATACGATATCCTTCGCATCCTACCGGGTACCTATTTAGCAGCTGGGTCGAGAGTGGCAAAGTGTGGATTAATGCCTTGCCAAAGGACGTCAGTCCAAGGTGGGATTCAAACACACAACCCTCTGTTTACAAGGCAAGAGTCAGGACCACCACACCACGGCTCTTCCACAGTTATGACTGAACATCATTCTCCGATCGTATTGGTTTAAGAGAAATTGGAGTCATCCGCAAATGATTTTTGGGGGGGTTAAAACCAACCTTTAGAATAATACTTGAATCTTCTTTACCCAGTAGAATTATTGTTTTTGCTTAGTCCAAAAATGTTGGTGTTTTCTCTGTTATTGAAAACAGAACACTTTGAACAAATATAATAAATTCATTATACATTTCAATTTACTTGATTAAATATGACTAACCTTTTTACTTTACAGGTAAACAGAGATTTATTATTTCTCTTATGTAATTTATAGATATAGATGTCATCATGAATCATAACTATGATTACAATCTTTACTTAGGTGATATTGATAATTGCTTGATTTTTGGTACATTGATATTTCTCTGCATGATAACATAATACTTGCTTTTAAAGAACTATATATTTGTGCACTTTTTGAAGATGTTGAATTTATCTCTGGCAATCAGATTTGAAGTCAACTGTAAATCAAACTCATCTGGTATACTTATTGTTTGCGGTGAATTCTTTTTATAGATCTTCTTTATATCATCATCATGTGGACATCTTGGGTAATTTCCATCGTTATCTTTTCAATTTGAAATTATTGTTTCAATAATTTTGTTTATTATTGCAGCTTAAATTACCAGCGTACTCCCTCATAATAGAAACAAGGGATGAGAAATAAACCAAATAGATTTTTTTTTATTTTTGTACATGAGGCAACAGCTCCATACCAATTTTATTGCAGTTTATTTTCATTTCCCAACTCTTTGTTCTCTTACACCCCCCCTCTCTAATCTATCGCCCTCTATAGTTCTGGGTCCCTTGCCAATGAAGGTGACACCCATAGTCCATTGAAGGAAGAGGACATATTAAGTCAACATGAGCGTATTCCAGGGGTAACAGATAATGAGATGATCGGTAAGTACAGTATACATGGAAGCGCGTGCATGCAGGGCCAAATAATGAAGAGCCAATGGATATACTGCACCAAGGTCCGCAGGACCGAGTTCGGTATATCCATTTGGCGTGTTGAGCATAGTTAGGTCCTCTATGCACAAGAATGCGTGCATTGTTTGTTTTATACAACCCCATGTTACTGAGTTGCCCCAAATGCTATATTTTTTTCTAAATTCTAGATAATTCCAGACCTCGCACTATCCTGCACTCTGACGTCAGAGTCAGAGTGCAGGATAGTGCATTTTGGAAGCAATAGTGCAATTCGCTGAATATCATGTGATCCGATTTGGACAAATCAGATTACAGAGCATTCTTGGGAGTTGTATAATCCAGTCATCTCCCTTGAACAATCGCATGCAATTACAAGTCAGTACCGTATATTGCAATCTTACGGATATCAACCCATCTGCTTGGCAAACCCTTTACTGGAGTTAACCCTATTTAGACTGGGGGGAGAGGGCATCGCTTGTTGACTTTGTACTTACAAGTCTCGCGCAACTCTTTGAGACCAAAATTGCGACCCCTGGGTATTCGGTTCCAAAATTACGCAACATTTCATAAGTGCATGCCGACCCAAAATTGCTCAAAAAGATGAAGTTGTGTACAAATTCAGTGCAAATATTGTTTTTAGCCAAAATTCCTAATGTGTCATTATTTTTGCTTTTACTGATTAAAATCAATCAATTTTATCTTGTTAAAGGTAAAAATAAAGTACCCAGCAATTTCCACAAAACAATAAAAAACAAAGTCAAAATATAAAGAAATACATACATGTAAGAAATTTAGAAAACAATAACATACATGTGAAAATAAATGTGATAATGAATTTATTTTATCAGATTCCTGTAGAGTGTCTGTGAACCAATCAGCATTTTAGGGTCATTATTTAGTTAATAAGAGCAAATGCATAAATTGGCATAATTAATTTGCAATGAGATTTTTTGCAGACTTCGATCTTTAATATAGTTTTGTAGATTATGCCATGGGTATCGCATGTGCCAATTTTCGTCGCAATCCCGTGATCAACGGCCGAGATCATACCCCCCCTGTCTTCTTGGGCATTGAAATAGTCCAGTCTATTTAGGGTTAAGTGGTGTAAATACCGGTATGCAGCCTAAAATAAGGTCCCTGCCAATGACTTTTGTACAGAAATGCCTTTTCTTTCAGGCCAGCATATATGTCTGTGTGCATCAATCAGATATTGATAAGTTACGTCTTGGACCGTCCTTTACTGTCACTATCCAAAAGATGTGACCTGGGTTCGAACCTCTGCATCAATTTGTACATGTAATAGCTTAGATTACAGGCACATGTCACAATTCCCAGCAAGTTCTAATATGTGAAGACCCACTCGTTCTAATATTAATCAGAGTCTGTGCCTTAATTACAGATTAAGCATCTGATAGGTGTAAGTTTGGATAGTGTTGGAACTATGCCGGGGGGGGGGGGCCACTTACATTGGCAAGTGGATACCATGCTCAACCCCCCAAAAAACGTAAAAATGATGTCTTTTTCAAGATAGGGCACGTTACGTACGCAATGTGATAAGGGTGTCAAAAACACTCAAATACATGTAATGAAAAAAAGGGTATCTATTTTCACTAGGAAAGTTACATGTACATGTTTATTGTCAAATTTGGGAGGGTGTAAAAATTTAAGATAGAACTGTATTATAAAGGATGTATTTTTGCCCCAAGAGTCAACACTACGGCCCGAATTCACAAAGGTGGTTTTGAACACCCACGGTTGGTTTATGCAGATTTCCTGTATAAATTACGCTTAATTTAGCGCGTGTAAAAAACATGTCCAATGCTGATGCACGCTTTTGTCACAGTGCGCCAAATTGACGCCTGTTGCCATGGTTATTAACGCTATTTTATTCATGAGTCCACTGTTTTTATGCATGAGTCCCATATTTAAACAGTGGACTCATGAATAAAATAGCGTTGTTGATAATGGTAACAGGCGTCCATTCAGCGCACTGACAAAAGCGTGCATCAGCATTGGAATTTTTAATACATGCGCCCGATACGCGGTAAAATAAGCGTAATTTATACAGGAAATCTGCATAAACCATGGATTCAACCGTGGGTTTTCAAAACCACCTTTGTGAATTTTGGGCCTACGTGTTTAGAGTAGGATTTGTGGGTCTGTACTAAATTTTGTTTAGCAGCTACTGGCTCTGTTTTTCCGCTCAATTCTCAAAAGACTTGGCATATACATTTACTGGGGAATGAAGACGTGCAAAAAGCATTAATTGAATGTGTCAGAAACTGCATGATGTATTAAAGGCCACGGCACACTTTACAACTGTTCGCGATCCAATTTTGGAACAAATCGCATTTTGCTCATTTTCTGAAAATGCGAATTGAACATATAATTTTATTTGAGGTTAGATTTAATTGAAAGAATACTAATATAACCATTTTGAAAGATTGCAAGCCTTTATTTTGGAGTAAAGGCCAAATTAGTTTCAAATCGTAGCCAATCGTACGACTGCTATGACGTCATTACAACTAGATATTAATTGGCTTTTATTCTAAGAAGGATGATAGCATAGTCACAGATTTGAACGTAGGTATTTGTAAGATGATTTTGAACATTACACAGTAAGATATTCCATTCCAAGTCTCAATATTAGCATCAAATTCTACTACGTATATTCCAAAATTGAGTCGCAGACCAATCGTAAGTTGTGCGGTCGCCTTTACAGCAATTAGGCCATTGTCACAAAGCAGTGGTATTAATCGTGATATCCCTATTACTGTGATATTTTTTCAAGGCCTAAACTACATCATTCCAGTGACAGGCTTCTTCTGCAAGGTCTGTTCCAAGTTCTTTAATACCAAGAAACTGGCCTTTGAGGTTCACTGTAGGAGCAACAAACATCATACCAAGACTTTGGTAAGTACTCGACTTTTAGAGTCAAGTTCAAGTTTTGGTATAGAAATCTGATTTTTATAGGAAATGGCTAGAGGCAATCCTTTAAGTGTTTGTCATATGCCAGGATTCTTATTTAGAACAACAAAGTTTATTTCAAATAAATTAGATAATTAGTAAATTCTATTCATTTCATTGCCATGTGCTTTTCTTGGAATAGCTTGCACATGAATCAACATGTGGGACCACACTGTAAATGGATAGGTATTTTTCTTTTTTTTTATAATCTACATATGCTCATTTCTCTGTAATTGAATATTTTCCCTGAAAAGTCAATCGGGGAAATATTGTTTATTTATAGTTTTTACATGTATAATCGGTCTAAGATTTCTTCAATTCTACGACTTCTTGCTAGCTGTACCAGAGTTTATGTTTAATGTGTTATTGAAGGGGTTTTCATGACTATATCTTTTGCCTGATACACCATATCTTGCCCCCTCAAAATTTTTAGTTCATTACGTTACCGGATTAGACTATTTAGACAAAGGATTAGAATGTGGGAGGTGACCAAAATGTTATCATACATCTAGATCTGGTACATTAATGTAAACATGTCTTTGTAAAATTCGTCGCACGCACCACGAACCGTCCTCTCTGCGCACTTCAATGCGAAAGTTACTTTGGCAGAAAACGCATTTAAAGATTTTTTTTTTAACCAGCAATAAGTGCACCTACAAGGCGAGCAAATTATTTACCAGTGTCTTAGTTAAAAAAGTTCAGGTTCCAAAGTTTCATCCCGTATCTCTATATTTTCTTGAAGTTAATTATTTAAGCCACAGTGGGCAACGTAACAGAGAGGACGGTTCATGGAATAGATACAGTGTGCTTAACTTTCGCATCAAAGTGCGCAGAGAGGACGATTCGTGGTGCGTGCGAGGAATTGTGAAATTTTAACTCAAAATCGATAATTCTGATCATCACCAACACAGAAAAGCATATGTGGGACAGTGTATTTATATTGCTTCGAAAAAATACCTGACATTAAATGGAATTCCCTGCTTATTTTGCTAATTTCTCAGCAATTATGCATTTTCTTCCACAGCTATTTGGCACATATTTTTTTACTAATATATACAAAAACTTTGGTGGTAATTTCATTGGATTCTGTTCGAACTCATTTTGAGATAGTTACCACAACTGGCATTTATCTTCAAAGCAATTGTTTGACCTATAGAAGGTTGAATTCTCCAGAGTTCACTGAATTTGTTAGATGGAGAATGAGTGAATACCGATACATGCACTTTTTTCATGATTTTTTTTTCTTTTTGAATTTTCAGATCCGTAATCGCCATGAAAATCTCCTCATGCAGCAATTGGAGGCCAAAGCCAAGAAACTCTGTAAGTTCGGTAGTATATTCTTAGTTGATGAGTAAGGTTTTGAAATTTACCCATTTACTACCCCGGGACAGTTTCATAAAGCTGTTTGTATTAACGTAAACAGTGACTTTAAGAACGACCGGTGATCCTTTTGGAAGATGATTGAATGTTTATTGGGGATTATAAGGCAAACAGCTTTATGAAACACCCACCTGGGTAGAGAGTGGCAAACGTAGATAAATGCCATGCCAAAGGACTCGAGTGCTGCGGTTGGATTTGAACCCCAGACCTTGTGGTTGGAAGTCAGGAGACTTATCCGCTGAGCCGCAACACCTCTACACTACTTAAAACTGAGACAGACGGGTAGTTGTCGGTTATGTTCAGAATATTGAACTCTTCGAGACCCCACTGAAGGGAAATTATTCCCCAGACAGAGACCAAATATTTTCAGTTTCCCTTGAGGACAATCGCAACATGAAAAATTACCTCTAGCTAGATTGATCCCACCACCCTCAAAAGGAAAATACCATCCATTGCTAACCAGCACAACCCACCCACTCCTTAGGTTAACCAATACAGAGGATAATCACACCCAGACACATTGGCCCGAATTCACAAAGGTGGTTTGAATCCGTGATTTATGCAGATTTTGTGTATAAATTAAGCCTAATTTAGCGTGTATTGGGCGCATGTATAAAAATGTCCAATGCGGATGCACGGTTTTGTCACAGCGCGCTAAATTGACGCCTGTTACCATGGTTAGATACGCTATTTTATTCATAAGTCCACTGTTTGAAGAGTGGAGTCATTATTCAAAACAGTGGACTCATGAATAATAAAATAGCGTAAATAACCACGGGAACAGGCATCAATTTGGCGTACTGTGACAAAAGCGCACATCAGTATTGCAGAGCTGCGAAGTAGTACTGATTTTCCGTATTTAGTACTGAAAATATAGAAGAATACTGATGGTTTCATGCAAAATACTGATTTCTTAAGTTTCAGTTTATGTGTTGTCTAATGGTATTCCTGTGAAAATATTAATTTCCTCACCAAAATACTAATTTTCATCCTTGAAAATACTGAAATGTTCTTGTTCAGGTTGACAGCTCTGGTATTGGACATTTCTTAATATACGCAGTAAAATAAGCGTAATTTATACAGGAAATCTGCATAAACCACGGGTTTTCAAAACCACCTTTGTGCATTCGGGCCCTTAGGACAATTTTTTTTCTATTTTT
Source organism: Lytechinus variegatus (assembly GCF_018143015.1). Classification (NCBI taxonomy): domain Eukaryota; kingdom Metazoa; phylum Echinodermata; class Echinoidea; order Temnopleuroida; family Toxopneustidae; genus Lytechinus; species Lytechinus variegatus. The sequence goes on along the minus strand of NC_054754.1, from coordinate 19,299,362 downwards.
ATGGTTACACTCAATAGCATTTCACAACTGCAGTTACAGGGCTATCCACATACTGCTGGTTTAGAGACCGCCATATAATACAGGTCTCAGTAGGGTAACCTGACCATGGAAAGCTGAATTTGTGATCTTCATCTGCAAGTGGTCCTTCTTTAGAGGCAGTGGCTATAGCAAGTTTGACCGTATAGCCTATTTTTTTTAAGTCAACCATGACCAAGTTATTACTTATTTGCCTTATAACTAGAATATTGAATTTCTGAGAATTCTGAAAATGGACGATTCAAAGGGTATGTGTAATTATTCAAGGGTGATAGGCTGTAATGCTGTAGATCACCCTCTACTAGGAATAGTTGCAATTTATATAACTACATGTATATCTGTCCTGTGCATCAAAACAAATGAGTTTTTTATTTCTCTCTCACCATTGTTTCTTGTAGCTGACAAAAAAACTCCAGAAGAGTCAAGACCAGAAGTTTCTGGTTCTCCCCAAACTGTTACACCAAGCAGCAGCAGTCAGGTGACCGTTGGCAGAACTCAGATAGTGGTCCCCCAACGCCCGAAAGACCAGCATTTAACCGAGGTCTTGATGAAAGAAGAACTGATAAAGAAGATCACAACATTCCAGGAAGAGGCACAGAAGAATGGGATGACACCAGCACGGCAGCGAGAGATTGAAAAGCTGAGGAACCAGCTTCGAAGCCACCAGGTTCGAGAAGAGAAAGACAGACAGGACAGAGAGATAAAGCTCCAACAGAGACTGCTGGAAGAGCAGCAGAAGAGCGAGGAAAAGGCGAGGGAGATGCGGGTCTTGGAGATGAAAATGAGAGAGGAGCAACGGAAGATTGAGAAGCTGAAGGCTCAGGAGATGCAACTGGAGCAGCTTGCAGAGAGGGAACGTGAGAGAGAAGCACTGATGCAACAGAAGTTGCTTCAGGAGAGGCTTTTACAAGAGCAGTTACAGGTGGAGCTGCAGCATGAACAACAGCTGAGAGCAGAGCTTCTTTTGCAAGATAAATTGAGAGCAGAAGATATGTTGTTCAGGGAAAGGTTTGCTGCTCAGCAAAAGTTGCATGAAGAATTGATTCTTGCTGCCAAGCAACAGCAAGCGCAGAAGGTGATTGAAGTCCATGTACAGCAAGAAAGAATGCTGAGAGAGAAGCTAGCTCGCGAGGCGCAGCTTGGCAATATGAGAGGTCAGGGACAGATGTCACAAGGGCAGATGGTTCAGAAGCAAATAGCACAGGAGCAAATGGTTCAGCTACAGAGAGCACAAGAGCAAATGATCCAGGAGCAAAGGGTACAGGAGCAACGGGTTCAGATGCAGAGAGCACAAATTGCCCAGGAGCAAAGGATGCAAGAGCAAAGAGCTCAAGAGCAGAGGGCTCAGATGCATAGAGCACAGGAGCAGATGGCCCAGGAGCAGAGGGAACAGGAACAAAGAGCTCAGATGCAAAGGGAACAGGAGCAAAGAGCTCAGATGCAGAGGGAACAGGAGCAAAGAGCTCAGATGCAGAGGGCACAGGAGTTGATGGCCCAGGAGCAGAGGGAACAGGAGCAAAGAGCTCAGATGCAAAGGGAACAGGAGCAGAGAGCTCAGATGCAGAGAGCACAGGAGCAGATGGCCCAGGAACAGAGGGAACAGGAGCAAAGAGCTCAGATGCAGAGACAAGAGCAGCAGAGGGAACAGGAGCAGAGGGCCATTGAAGAGCTTCGTGCCCAGGAAAGGAGAGTCAGAGAAGAGGCAGAAAAGAAAGAAAAAGAAAGGAAAATTGCTCTTTTGAGGAAAATAGAAGAACAAGAAAGAATTCGAGCTGAACATGAGAGGAAAGATAGGGAGGAAAGGGAAAGGAGATTAGCCATGGATAAAATGAGAGAGCAAGCAGAACAAAGAGTTGCTCAAGAACTGAGGGAAATAGAACTTAAGGAACAAAGGGACAGAGAAGCTAGGGAACAGAGGGAAAGAGAAGCGAGGGAACAGAGGGAAAGAGAAGCGAGGGAACAGAGAGAAATAGAGGCTAGAGAACGAAGGGAAAGACAAGCTCAGGAATTGAGGCAAAGAGAAGCAAGGGAATTGAGGGAAAGACAAGCAAGGGAACGGGAACAGAGGGAACGACAAGCTCGGGAACTGAGGGAAAGAGAGGCCAGGGAAAGACAAGCTCGGGAATTAAGGGAAAAAGAAGCAAGGGAAAGACAAGCTCGGGAATTGAGGGAAAAAGAAGCCAGGGAAAAACAAGCTCGGGTATTGAGGGAAAAAGAAGCCAGGGAACAGAGGGAAAGGGAAGATAGGGAGCGAAGGGAAAAAGAGAAGAAGGCTGGACAGGAAAAGAGAGACCGTGAAATGAGGGAAACAAGAAAAGCATACAACCTACCTCAAGAGAGCCATCCATCTAGAAGCACCAGGAGTTCCTCTCGCAGAGGTCGATCCCAGGATTCAGGTAAACAGTCCCAGAGTAGGGAGTCACGGAGCAAAGACCCAACTTCCAGCTCGCGGGAGCGAAGCAGGAGCAAGGAGCCAAAGAGCACTCCTGCAAAACCCTCCTCCAAACAGACCCCTGTCGCAACTCGAAGCTCCTCAAGGCTGTCATCTCAACAAAAATCCTCCAATAAATCAGATGTGATTGTAATAAAAGATAGCCCCGACATAGAACCAAGAAAGACCGTCGTAGGTGAGGATCTTGAAGGAGATATGGGTGATGATTTTGAAGGCGTCATGGGAGAAGAAGATTTCTTTGATCTTGGTACTCTTGGCGAGGGATTTGATGTTGTTGATGAGTATATTGGATAATCTTTATTCCATTTTTTACCTTATGTTCTCATAAGCTCTGTGATATTCACTTAAACAAAAACAGAATGCAGCTGTATACACCATCAACTTGGGAAAATTTGAGACTATAAAGCGTTCGTAGAATTTGATTTACGTAATAGAAGATATTGCTCTCTTGAACCTTATTTCTAGATTTCAGAAGACCTCTTTTCTATCTGCTACAGCCTCCTGTCTTGGTCATGGCCCGCCAACACCAAAGGCAAACACAGAATAGAGTGGTCATTAGAAAACCTAATTTCAGTTATCAGAAGCAGAAAAGTTCTGGTGCTTTGGCCATTATACTATTTAGTATGTATGAAAGTGTAGTGAATAAGATACTAGTATCGTGTAAATAATTCTTGCTTTTATCACACTTGAAATTAATTTAATATGAAATTTTGATGGGTATAAAAGCCATCAGTATTTTTTATTTCTTTATTCTCTCTTTGCCAGTTGGACTCCAATTATATTTCATGAGCGTTGTAAATATGTAATTGTATTGGGGAGGGAGTTATTTTGTTTTGTATGTATGTTAAAGGGGTTATCATTCAGTTGTGTCTATTGACTGAATATTTGAATGATGGAACATGAAGAGGGAGACCAAGTTCTATCAAAAAAGGTATCTAGTTTTAAGAAATTATTTTTAAAGAGAAATGCCAGTAGTTGCAGTAAACACTGATTTCATGAGAAAGTCTGTAAAATTGTCAGAATATCATTGAGGATCTAGATCTGGTACAGTTACATAAACTGAACTTTGTGAAATCTTGAAATCTATGCTGAAAAATGTTCACACTGAAGATCACCAACACAGATAGGCACACCTGGGACAGTCTATTATTATTGCTGGAATAAAGACCCGACGGAAGTGACCGAATCCGCGCTTATTTTGCTTATTTCTCAGCAATTACACAATTTCTTCCAGAATCCTTTGGCACATATTTTTTATTCATGCAAACAGACACTTGGGTGGTCATTATATTAGATTCTGTAAAGTTATTTTGAGATCGTAACTAAAACTGGAATTTATCTTTAAATCTAAAATTCTACAACTACAATGTTCATAAAAATTTATTGGTAGGGTTTGTCTATGTTGATAATGTGAACTTGGGAATAAATTTCAGCATTATTATTGATACCATGTTTAAAAAAACAATTATTTATTTTTTTTTTTTTACTTTTTGGAATGGGGATTTATCTTTATGCAAGAATTTCAGAATAATCAGATATGCAAAATGCTTTAGATACAACAGAGTCTGTTTCAAAATGTTAAACTCTTGGTATTTGTTACCTCGGAGAACACGTGTTATCCTGAATTCATACAGGTTGGTCTAAGATGTCAAATTTTGCAGTTCACCGAGGGAAAAGAAGATATTTGGTCTTTGTGGAAAATTGGTGAACCGGGACTGCAGGTCGTCCCAAGATTCGGAGCTGACGAAAAATTGCAAATGTGTCGTTTGTCCAGAGAGTAGGACGTCACTGCTGTTTTGATTCACAGACTTTCGATAAAGACTGCTTTGTGGTGAAGGGCTTTGGACAATAGATTCTCAATGTTCCAGGAAGCATCTGCGTAGTAATCACGTTCAAGTGATAATAATAATAATAGACAGTTCTTGTATAGCGCATAACACATTATAAATAACGTCTCTATGCGCTTCCAAAGGACTTGGATATTATTACCCTGGCTTTAGCCCCGCAGCCTTTTACAGCGCTGGGGCATTTCAAGGAATAAATTCCTGCCAGGTACCCATTCACCTCACCTGGGTGGAGTGCAGCACAATGTGGATAAATATCTTGCTGAAGGAAACTACGCCATGGCTGGGATTTGAACCCACAACCCTCTGTTTCAAAGTCCGGAGACTAATCCACAGGGCCACAACGCTCCACAAATTATTCGATTCAAAGTGATCCACTTTGAATCGTGGGTAAAAATACCCATTTAGATAAAATGCCAATTGAACACCGACATGTGAATAAATATGCATAAGTCAAATCTCGTTGGGACCGCAGAAGTGTGTTTGACTTACGCGTAATTTAATTTGGAAGATTTGACTGACACACGTTGTGCATATTCTGGTCTTTAAAAAAAAAATGCTCTGACTTGGGTTTTTATTTGATTTTTGGAAGATCGACTCATGCCGAGTCTTACTGAAGGTGACATTACTCACAAACAAAAATGTTTATTTATCTTTGTTAAATTTTTCAACAAAAGAGGATTTCTTTACCCTGGGATTCATACTTTTCGTACAGATATGTTTTCGATGAAAATATCGATGACCATGACTTAGACCAATACCATCCAAAATGAATGTACCTCTCTCTGCCTCTCTCACTCTTCAAGTGTGCTTGCATTTCTGATTTTGACATGTACATACATTCTCTACTGTTTGTATTATGTTTTTTAGAATGCCATGGACCTCGGAACTTAACTTTGTCTTTTTGTTTATTCAATATTTGCGTTCATGATTTTTTTCTATTTGTTATCTCACTGCTGCAAGCACAATCATGCTTTATGAATACAAGATACCATCCATGGTAAGAAGATCATTTCAAATTGCTGAAAACGACAAAAAAGACAATGAATGAATGTATTGATAACGTACTATGTGTACAACATTCATGTTTAGCTCGTCTTAACAATTTCATGGAAACTGTAATAAATGTTACACGAAATTTAAGAGGAAACTGACCTTTTCTTGATTGATTTCACATATTTTTATCACATGTTTGAATATCTCCCTTCCCTTCACCCCTATGAAGATGTCTTTTTTTAGTGAAGAAATTAGTAAAATTGGGGTAGCATTATAATGATGATGATGATGAAGTAGTGATGATGGTAATGATGGTAGTTGTGATATAAAGATGATAGTGGTGTTGGTGATGATAACTGATAATAGATTGATTATTGTCCATGGCTGTAAAACCCTTAGCATGATTAAGCCACCAAGAAACATTTTACCATTTATAGACTGACCTTTTACACTATAATGTGTAGTTTACAGTGGTTCAAAATATCCATGGTTGCAAAACTGGTAAAAACCATTATGATGATGATGATGATGATGGTGATGATGATGATGATGATGATGGTGGTGGTGATGATGATGAAGATGGTGGTGATGATGATGATGATGGTGATGGCGATAGTGATGATGATGGAGATGATGGGGATGATGATGATGGTGATGATTAAAGCGAAGACAAAACGTGAATAGTCCTGTAGATACATCCACAAATCCAGGATTTTTTTTAGGGGGGGAAGACATGGTGCGTCTAATTGTCCTAAAAATTGGACAAGCAAAAAAATGGTTATCAGGCCAGAATGGAGGGCATTTTGTCTCTCCAAAAACTTGACAAGTAATTTATAAGAAAAGGTCGTTTGCCTTCCCCCTGGATCCATGCCTGGGATGGGTGATGGTTGTGGTAGTCGGGGGGGGGGGGGGGGACATTTTACATAGTGAAATTGGAAAAGCAAAAAAAATGATTTCCATTATAAAATGAAGGTCATTTTATCCTGCGTAAAAAGAAGAGGGAAAATCCTTGTGTATGAACCACATTCCAATTTTAATAATTCGCTGTGACTCTGAAAGGGTGGGGGCACACTTATGTATGAACGATAGGCCTATATTTATACATAAAAATCAGTAGTGGTGGTAGTCGTCCCATTGGTGATCACAATCATTAGGCAAATTTCACGAGATTAAGAAATAATTTCTTTCTTATCCACTTTTACAGAGGGTACAATTATTTCTTAAGGCACATTTTTTTCATTACATCACAAAATGGGAAGGATTAAAAAGGGCACCAAATGTTTCCCAGGACAATAAATGGGCATTGGGGCAAGTCGTCAGAACCTAGCCCTTTCATTGCTTTTGATGAACAGATTATAGAATTTAAAAGGATAAACATGATAAATGGAAAAGATAAAAGACATTTTTATCTTAAGTCAACAATCGAACGTATATTGTAATGCAGGGAGACTACTACAGGCGTTCACCTTGTTCGGATGCCGTTTTCCGGAGGGGGGATATATTCCCCTCCAACTGCAACTTTTTTGCTTTTCAATTTTACATCAGCACTCCCACTAATTTTTTGTAATAAATAAAAAAAGTATTTTTAAAAACTTCATAGGGCCCTGGATAACCCATTATTTAAACCTGAAATTCAACATTTTAAGCAATTTTTATAAGATGCGTATCTTATTTATTTGTCAATGCAGTACTGGCCCGAAAAGACACCTGTTTAGGATTGTTTGCAGTGACTTGCAGGCGCGGATCCAGGAGGGGGCCGAGCCGGCCCCCCCCCCCCTATTTTTTGACAACCTGCAGAAAAAAGTGTACTCTTTAACTTGATAGAAACTACGAAAAACAGAAAGAAAAGTAAGGTATTACAACCATGATGTGAAATTTACATGCAGCCTCGTAACGGCCGGCCAGACCCCGAAAGGAAACAAGAAAAGGGTGAGGGGAAGAATCGGAAAAAATTCGCTCGCGCTCGCATTGCCTGTGTAATGAATCACATTCAAGAGGGTTAAATGACACTTAATATATTCAGTTCTTATATCAATTTGCACACAATATTTTAGCTCGCACACCAAGCTTTCATTATTTTGTTTGATTTACACAAATTGCTATATAAAAATTTTCAGGCTCGTGCTGCGCCCTCGCATTGTTTGATTTGTGAGATATCTATCTTCTGGAAATTCTTTCAAAAATTTGTCAAAATGCTCCTTTATCTGTTTATCATGTCAGTATATCAAAAAAATTAAGCTCGTGCTTCGCGCTCGCATTTGTTTTAGACACACAGCTTGTTCTTTTTTTAAATAAAAACGCGCTTAGACTGTCCAGTTTTCAGGTCGGAATATCAATTATTTTGAGCTCGCACTCATTATTTGATCATTGGTGATACTTTTCACGTTACTATAATAAAATTTCGGCTCGCGCTTCGCGCTCGCATTGTTTACTTGGATACTTATCTTTGTTCATGATTATAAAAACTGCTCAGAATCTTCAGCTCTAAGGACATAAAATATCAAAGAATTTTGGCTCGCGCTTCGCGCTCGCATTATATATTAAGACCACATGAGATACCTTATCTTGTTTATAACAATAACAACTAACATATACTTAAAACTTCAGTCTTTTTATAGGACTACCCCCTGAAAAACCAACAAAAAAATCAGATTATAGCGGCCAATCGAGAAAAATTTTGATGAAAATATTTTTCGCCCCCCCCCCCTATTGGCGAAAGGTGGATCCGCCCCTGACTTGTGAAGATGATACATATCTCACCAGCTGAAAAATGTGAGAGCGAAGCGCGAGCAGAAAATTTAAATATTCCGAACGGAAAACTTGACATTCTGTACTAGGAACATGGTATGTAACTAAACAATTAATGCGAGCGCAAAACGCGAGCTGAATAGTTTTGATATTTCTGACCTGAAAACCTGACATTCTAAGCACTTTTTTTAACCAAGATGGGTATCTTTCCAAATAATATCATTGATGCGAGCGCGAGGTGAAATTTTTTGATAATCCGAAAAACTGGGCAGGTAAGCATTTCATTAAAATAATCTTGAATAAAATAATATAAGAGCTAAAAGTGCGAGCTGAATTCCTTTTTGGCATTGCAAATCACTTCTAATAATCTAGTAAAAGCATTGATGCGAGCACGAAGCTCGAGTTGAAACTTATATCCCGAATGAAAAGCTGAACAGTTTTAGCAATATATATTTCGTATATTTGAATATGTAGTAAAATAGGCAGAAAAACGAGCGCGAAGCGCAGGGTGATTTTTTTTCATTATATTTTTTTAGATTTAGACCCCAATACGGACATTCTTTAACTTTTTGTAAGTATGAAAAATAGTTGTTATCTCCTGCACCTTTTGTAATAATAAACTTGATGCCTATTCAACTGACAATTTTGCAAATGCAAAGTGATGAAAATATTTTTATATAGGCCTATTGACCTGAAAGGGGGACGTTTCATGGACTATTTTGTGGAAATTCATGAAGAGGATGGTATCTGGCTAATCAAATAATGCAAGCGCGTAGCGCGAGCTGAAAATTTTGATAAATATGCAGCTATTTTTAAAATCATAAACAGGATGCGTAAATGACTAAAGCCAAAAAATAATAATTATGAAAACTTTAACCGCGAGCAGAATAATTTTGGGAATCCATCCCAAATCAAAACTTATTTTTAGAGGAAAAGAAAAATCAGACAAATTGATAGGTGAAAGTTTGAACAATATCGGACAGACGATAAAGTTATGAATTTTTAAAAGGTGTAAAAATTGGTAATCAATATCCCATGGAGACTTCAAGTTGGCCGCATATAAATTATGTGATGTCATAGTGATTGATGTAAGGCAAGGGCTACTCTTCGCTACTCTTCCATGTACTCCAATACATAAAATGGCTAAAATGTCATATTCAAAAGTCATACTTCAAATTATATTTTTCTTTCATGAGGACATAAAACAATATACTATCTGGGTTATATTTAGATTACTGTCCCAGGGGAATTGGCACTTAAGAGAAAGTCACAAATCCTGATAATTAATCCTTTCCCCCTTGTCAGAATTTACTTAACCCAGTTGCCAATTTGAAATCTGCATAGTCTTAGGGATCTCAATTTTAAAGCAGCCATAACTTTCCTATCGCTTGTCCGATTTCTTTCATAATTATATTCACAATTCTGTTTAATTTTTCTCCTTTCCAAAACAACATTTTTACCAAGGCTGTGTTCCCTTTTAAAAACAGGGTTGTTTAAATGCAAGCGCGAATGAAGTTTTCGTTATAAAGACCTGATATTTTTATTTTCCAAATATTCCCCTCACTTTGTTTCATTCACTTTTCTTACGCCTTCTTTATTTCTTTCTTTCTTTCCTTCTTTACTTATTTACTTTCCTTCTTTCCTTCTTTCTTTCTTTATTTCTTTCTTTCTTTCCTTTTCCTCTTCTGTCCATTGTTCCTTTTTCCTTTCCCCCTGTTTCGTTTTTTTCTCCTCCAATAGAGGTGCCGCCCGCCCCCTGGATCCGCCCGTATGGTTTGAAATTTGAAAATAGAAATCCCCGTAATAATAGATTAGTTTATTCAATTTATATCAAGTGCCCTTGTAACTTGTTAAGGATTCAACCTTCTTCCCCTATACTATCCCCTATTGTTATGCACAATATTAAGGACTGGGACTGAATAAACCATTGTTAGGCTCCAGTGCACTCTCCCTGGCTTAACAGGTGAAACATTTTTGCATTGGGTGTGTTGCCTTACCAAGCATTCAGGCTTCACTATCTGCTCAGAAGTCAAACAGGGAGGACCTTTGGGTCAATTATTGGTTCAGAAATGCTATTGGAAAATTGAAGTTTTTAGACTTGAATTAGGACAGATAGCGCTGCATTTTCCGTTTCAAGCATCAAGAACATTACTGCTGACAATGAGGCCTTCCTGATGATTTCCTGCCTTGAGTCACAGACGTCAAACTGTAAGTGAAAATGATTTTGATTACTGTTCATTTTGTATTATGATTGTGTCATTGAGAAAAGCCTGAGTCAAGGTCATTAAAAATGACCATTGAATTCTATATAAAAGAGAAGATTGTTAGTTTATACTAAAACTATCTCCAATTTGATCAATGTCATGTTAATTAATAATTAATATGAAGGAGTTGAGTTGTTCCTAGCCAGGCTGCTTCTTGAGAGTAAAAATCATTTGCTAACGTATGCTTACTCTCAATGAGTAAGCATACGTTAGTAAATGATTTTTACTCTCAAGAAGCCGCCTGGCTAGTTATTCAAGGGCACAGATTTATTAACCTTGGAATCTCAGAAATCGGAAAGGGTTTTGTAAAAGAAATGCTTTTGAGGAAGGAGTCATTTTCTTGTGTAAAACATTTTGAGGACTGATCATGCTTGTTAATCAGTTGTGAGATAAAAGGCATATGAGTATTATGAAGATTGGAAGACATGTATAGGGAATTACCTGTATGAATATTGTGAAGATTTACAGATACTATTCCTTAGATTGTTTCATTGTTTATAGTTTACCAGTCGAGAATTAATCTAGGGAAGTATATATATATCAATATTGTGAAGATTTGAAGATATTATTATTCCTTAGATTATTTAGGCATTATCGTGATATTGGGGACCACCGTTCACTTCATACCGCATACATTCGTAATTCCGAAGCTTCGTAATTCCGAAGGTTCGGTTATTCCGAAGGTTCGTATTTCCGAAGGTTCGTCAATCCGAAAACGAAATAAGGTTCGTAATTCCGAAGGTTCGTTAATCCGAAAACGAAATAAGGTTCGTAATTCCGAAGGTTCGTTAATCCGAAAACAAAATAAGGTTCGTAATTCCGAAGGTTCGTCAATCCGAAAACGAAATAAGGTTCGTAATTCCGAAGGTTCGTTAATCCGAAAACGAAATAAGGTTCGTTAATCCGAAAACGAAATAAGGTTCGTTAATCCGAAAACGAAATAAGGTTCGTTAATCCGAAAATAAAATAAGGTTCGTATTTCCGAAAATGAAAATAATTCATTTTGGTAATTTGGTAACAAAAACGATGTTGTCATAACCAGATTACACGATATTATGCAATGATAGTAATAACGATCGATGATGTGTGTTGGGGCCAAAGCATGTATTTCATTAAGAATGGCGCCCTGATCAAGCATAGGCTAATTTCGATTTTATCTGAGCAATTGCTGCCTATAAGCAAATGGTTTAATTAAATTAATTAATAGCAGGGGATCAAGTGTGTTGGAAGCGTGCGAGCAACCTCTAGATAATAGGATTTGTATTGGAGGGGATGTCATTTTTAATAACAGCTTCTGCTGGTAATAAAAATCAAAATAATACTAATAATGATCCTTGTGAGATGTTTAAAGCGCGAATCGCAAGCTGAAACTAGTAGACATTTCATGTAACAAGACGTGAAGTGAGCATTCGGAGCATTTTTTGTAATCGTGAGAAAGATGTGTATCTTTCTAAAGAATTAATGCGAGGGCGAGTTGTAATTTGTTTATATACTGACCTGGGGCCCGTTGCATGAAACTTTTTACCTGAGAAAACTCAGGTTGTTTTTACAGGAGTTTTTGCCCTGTGCTAAAGTAATTGGCGGAAATCAGACTAACCTTAGTTTTCAGTTTTTACCAGAGTTTTCTCAGGTAAAAAGTTTTATGCAACAGGCTTCAGAAAGTAATCTTTTAAGGACTGCATTTAGTGACTCATGAATAGAATATATATCTCACGAACTAAATAATGAGAGCGCGAACCGCAAGCTTAAAATTTGTGATATTCCAACCTGAAAACTGGACATTTCATACTTCTTTTTTGTAACCAGGAATAGAATGAGTTCCTCAATAAACAATACTTGATGCGAGCGAGAAACGTGAGCCAAATTTTTCCGATTTTCCAACCTGAAAACTGGACATTCTATAGCATTCTTGTAAAAAAAAATAATAATAGCTGGGAGAATAGTTTTCAGAACTGAAGTGGCTTCCCTGGGTAAATGATATCTTTATCAATATCATCATTCTAGGCCCACATGAAATTTCCAAAAGTTTGAGCACGTGATTCGCTCGCAACATCTCACAAGGATGCCCTTTTCACAGTATTGACCAAAAAGGTGAATTTTACATCTTCAGATTTGACTTTTTCCTCCAAACCGCTTGCTCTCTACGCTTGCAGAAATGAAACGTAAATATATAACTTTAGCATGTTTAGTGATCACTTAAAAAATTGTGCTCAATTTAGTTACTACAAAAACACACAACCTCTTTACACAGATGATAATCTAATGGTGAAAATATCCGTTTGCACCAAATTGCCCCTATTGGCCCCCTTTTTTTTACTTTGCCCCCCCCCCAAAAAAAAAATACGTTCCGCCGCCATTGGCTAAAACACGCATCGTCTTCATGGCTAACTGCAAACAGTTCTTAAAATGTCCCCTTTAGATCAGATCAGAGCTTAAATATTTAACAATTCTGTTCGCGCTTCTTGCAAGCAGTTATTATCTAAATTTAGTTACATAGGCATCTCGCTTTGAAGATCACAAACATATTGCCCATCATATTAACAAAAATATAGCTCGCGCTCGCATTATTTAAAAAGGGTTTATCATGTTATTACATATTTACTTTATTTTATAAGGATAAAGCTAATTATTGACTGTTAGGACTACCCTTTGAAAGAAACAAACAAAAATCAACTTTAAACTGCCGATCAAGGAAAATATGGCTAAAAAAAAATCCCCCCCTCTATTTGACGAAAGTTGGATCCGCCGGGAGGGAGGCAGGGGGCATCAAAAATGGAATAAAAAACAGGGGAATTAATATTTTCCAAAATGGGAAAGTTCCTTTTTCAAAAATAAATATGCCGTTTTTCATGTTTTTTTCGAAATAAAATACTCTTTTTAAAGTATACAAGTTAAGTTAAGTTTTCAGGCTGGAATATTGAAAAATTTCAGCTTGCGCTTCGCACTCTCATTCGATTGGTGAAATATGCATCCTAAAGAGGTCACTAAATGCTTTCTTTAACAGGTTCCTTTTCTGGTCAGTATGTTTAAGCTCGCGTTTTGCGCTCGTGTTAATTCTTTAGTTAGATGCACATCTTTTTAATGACAGCAGAAATCTGCTCGGATTTTTAAAAACTAATTTTCATTTTTTATTGAAATAACCTAAAATTTAGCTTGTGATTCACGCTCGCAACACCTCGCAATAATGCCATTTTAAGAATAACTGACCACAAAAAACGTTATACAACTTCACCTTTGAATTTGTTTTACCAAGCCGCTCGCTCATTATACTCTCTCCCGAAAAATAAAGCCTAAATATACATTTTGCCATAATAAGAAGTCACTTCAAAAAAGTTATTCTCTACTTAATCACTATCAAACAGACAATGACTTCAAGCAGATGATAATCTTAAGGTGAAAATATCACCACAGTCCCAATTTTGACGTATGAGTTTCATTTTTTGGCTTTACCCCCAACGAAAATTCGTTCGGCCGCCCTTGCCTTCCCATCCTCATATGATAATTGAACGGCAACAGTGTCCCCCGCTCCCCTTGCCTCTGCTTTCCCGGTTTTCATTTTTCGGATTAACGAACCTTATTTTGTTTTCGGATTAACGAACCTTATTTTGTTTTCGGATTAACGAACCTTATTTCGTTTTCGGATTAACGAACCTTCGGAAAAACGAACCTTATTTTGTTTTCGGATTAACGATCCTTATTTCGTTTTCGGATTAACGAACCTTCGGAAAAACGAACCTTATTTCGTTTTCGGATCAACGAACCTTCGGAATAACGAACCTTTTTTCGTTTTCGGATTAACGAACCTTCGGAACAACGAACCTTATTTCGTTTTCGGATTAACGAACCTTCGGAACAACGAACCTTATTTCTTTTTCGGATTATCGAACCTTCGGAATAACGAATCGTCGGAATTACGCCACAAATGTTCGGATTAACGAACCCTTTTTCGTTTTCGGATTAACGAACATCGAGGTATAGGCAATTTACGTGTTTCGGAATTACGAACCTTCGGAATAAAGAACCTTCGGAATTACGAAGCTTCGGAAATACGAAGTGTAACCCTTCATACAGCAGCGCTTTATTCAGTCACACGCACGGTTCCCTATTTCCACCTCCATTCACTTTGTACATAAGTGCGCATATACAAATCGACGAGTGGTTCCCAAAACCACGATTTGGCCATTATTTATAGTTTGGGTAAGGTTTGTTTTTAGATGGGTTCCAATTCCACTGATCGTTCCACTGGTCGTTCCAATTGAGTTTAGTTCCAACCGCCGTTCCAGTAGCCGTTCCGGTCCCATTTCCGGATCCACCATGATTAGGACTGCCAAATCCCGCTATGGACAAGATTTGTAATGAGAGTCAGAGGGAAGACAGATCCGTCGTCGAATGATGTAACTATTTAACAATTCGTCAGTATCAATGAACTTTGAACTGGAGTGATTATTTCACAGCATAAAGTGGGTTACTTTGTGTACTATTTCAAAAACTTATATTTTATATTTTATTTGTATGCTGAAACAAAGCCATTGAATTATTGTTCTACAAGAACCTGAATACAGTTTTAGTAAATTCTTTGAACTGTATTTTTATTGTTCATATGGTTGCGAGAATTCATTGCATGTCCTCTTCTGTCCATTGTTCCTTTTTCCTTTCCCCCTGTTCCTTTTTTTTCTCCGCCAATAGGGGTGCCGCCCGCCCCCCCCCCCTGCATCCGCCCGTATGGTTTGAAATTTAAAAATAGAAATCCCCGTAATAAGAGATTAGTTTATTCAATTTATATCAAGTGCCTTTGTAACTTAACCTATTTTTATTATGTTAAAGGACAAGTCCACCCCAACAAAAACTTGATTTGAATAAAAAGAGAAAAATTCAACAAGCATAACACTGAAAATTTCATCAAAATCGGATGTAAAATAAAGTTATGGTATTTTAAATTTTCGCTTATTTTCAACAAAATAGTTATATGAACGAGCCAGTCACATCCAAATGAGAGAGTTGATGACATCACTCACTCACTATTTCTTTTGTGTTTTATTATGAAATATGAAATATTGTTATTTTCTCGTCATTGTCATGTGAAATGAAGTTTCATTCCTCCCTGAACACGTGGAATTCCATTATTTTTACATTTGTGCTTCAGGCAAGGAGGTCCTAATCGTCAAATTCGTAAAAATTGAAATATTGTATAATTCAAACAATAAAAAACAAAAGAAATAGTGAGTGAGTGACATCAACACTCTCATTTGGATGTAACTGGCTCGTTCATATAACTATTTTGTTGAAAATGAGCGAAACTTTGAAATGTCATAACTTTCTTATTTTACATCCGATTTTGATGAAATTTTCAGCATTGTGCTTATCTGATTTTTCTCTATTGATTCTATTAAAAAATTTTCTGAGGTGGACTTGACCTTTAAGTTAACTATCTACTCTTTCAAAGTGTCCTTTCTTACGTGTATACTTATTTTATGACAATGTAAATCCTAATTAAATTACTTCGTCTTTACCGAAACCAAAATGATTTCTGTGAAAAGGGGGGAAATAAGTATAGACAGAATGATTAACGGTTGAGAGAACTCGGACAAGACTAGTCGTGGCTGTTTTTGTTGAAAACGAGATCACGAAGACTCTAATCTCGAATTGGCAATTAGATTACGATTAAAAGATAAAACTGCTCTATTTTTTATGTTTTTGTTTTGATTTTCTCTTTCGATAACCTCTCCCCTTTAATATTAATATATCAGCAAGTGGACTTGAATGAATGGAGAAAAATCAAACAAGCCAATCACTGAAAATTCATCAGTTCTTTTCTTCGTCTATCGATTGGTCCCTCCAAGCTCTCGCAAAGGAATTACAATCAGTCTATAATTTTTTTTTTTCTATTTCAAACCAAAGATAAAGATATCAATGTTAACGTTTTAATTCATCAACAATATAGAAATAATAACGGCATATTAATCTATCAAAGTTGTGTGTCCATTTGATTTGACCCTTTATGCTGTACCCGTCACCATCTCACCCCACCCTAGCTGTGTGGCAAACCCTGCTTGACCATCTTCTCGACTCGACATGCAAGACTAGACAAGGGGAAGTCCCTTGATTACCATTGAAAACACCCTTTGTGTTGACCCGAGAGCCGATATAGATAAGTCTAGTATTCTGACGCTCTTAAATAAATAAGATTCCTTTTTTGTGTGTGTGTGAAGTGCCAATCATTGATACATTTTTCTTTTAAACATATTATACATTATTTGATTATGACTACAGCACAACGACGTTTTTAACAAGATATTTCTCCTGTATGTAACACGCCACTTTAGCTAATATCATGTCTGTGTTTTAGACTACTTGCAGTACTGTCCTAAATATAGTTTCGCGAGTGAGCACAATAACACTTCAAAACTTATTATGACGTCAGCGCCTGAGCTGCAAAGGCGGAAGTTGGTCTCACAAATTCAATGCGTTGCGTGTATTTCCGATCCCTGTTCATCTGTGCTGCAAGATAAGCTGCCAAGAAACTCGGACAAATGAGTACGCTTTCGTCACAGTGCCAGTACCACCCTGTAAGAAGTAACAGCCGGGATTCGAACCGGAGACCTGACAATCCAAGCCGAGCAGAAAACACAAGGAGAATGCCCAGAAATCTTCGCCAACTAACCCCTGTGCAGAGAATGGGGGTGTATAAGCAGGTATATTATTACATCTGAATATTATTCATGCGTCGGTGACTTTGAAAATTATATACAATTGCTGTGTGCATTGTAATGTCGGCATACATTATGCTCTAACGTTGCCATCTACTGCTATTATACTAATTCATTTATATGGGTTTTGCACGTATGTGAGACATTATTTATGAAAGCCTATTCTTATGTTAGTATTGTTTTGTGTCTGTGAATCGACTACATACAGTGATACAAAAAACGAATCTTCACTTTTGTGGTGGTTTGAAGTTATTTTCGTCGTATTAATTAGAGGCCTAGTGCATTACAAGTATACTGTATTGGACTATTGGAACGTGTAGATTTGTAGTACTATATTCTCAGAGTAAAAACAAATGAATGAGTGTAATGTAGTAGAATTAGAATTAGCAGGAGTAGTAGTGGTAGTAGAAATAGTAGCAGCAGCAGCAGCAGTAGTACAAGTGTAGTAGAAGTAGTAGTAGTTTATAGCAGCAGTAGTATGAGTAGAAGTAGTTGTAGCTGGTAGTAGTAGTGGGGGTAGTAGTAGTAGTAGTAGTAGTGGTAGTGGTGGTGGTGGTGGTGGTGGTGATATTAGTAGTAATAGTAATAGTTTAGTAGCAGTAGTATAGTTATGATTTTTTTTATACTGTAAGTAGCTGTAATTGTTCTTATGCACCATTACTATCATGGTTGTCATTTTTCTTATCCTTTTCTTTCTTTTTTTCAGTTCTGTTACATATTGCCTGATAATAATGTTGCCCTGTTCAACGTAAAGAATGCAATTCTGGCCATGTTATATAACTCCAGAACACATTTCTTTCTATTTATTATTATATCATGGCATGATTATAAATTGATTATTAATTTTCTGTCACATTGTTCATTTTCTTATTATTTTCAGTCGTATTATCATATTTTGAAGAAATTTTTCTTGTCTGTGTGTATCCATTCTTGTAATCCAGTATCTTTATCTTAATTTCTTCCTCTTATGTGTGGATATAAATTATAGGGCCTGTACGTCTTGCTTTTTTCAGGGTTTGTTTTTTTTTCTTCTGGGATACCTTCCATACCAGAGAGGAAGTACCTTTCATTCCCAGTTTCGAATAGGAAACAAAATTATGTATAATAAGATATTATTTCCTAAGTATTTGTGTTTTATAAATCTACTTCACCCCTGTACTATTTTCCCCAACGTAAATAAAGCGTTATTAATTTCTAGTTTTGCCGGAACAATGGTATGCGTATTATTTCAGATTCAGATTTATTTCCAACAGAAATGACATAAATACTGATACAAAACATTTTCATACATTATAACACATATTTAAACAAAACATTAATGATAATTAACATATAAAGATAATACAAAACATTTTGTAGACTAATAATATATAGATTAGATATAAGAAAGGTATCTGTGGAAATGGGATTATATAGGCCTATACAATTTTTTTTTAGATTATTCTGATGTAAGTAGGTCTAATTGTAGCTTTTAGAAATGTCCTTTTTTTATCAGAATTCTGAAAGTTATTTATTGCTTAAAATCTTGATTATGATAAATAGATCAAAATTATTATTTTGGATATTCAAAATTTATTACATCTACATTACAGTCCACAACACTATTCCGTTAATGTTAATTTGCATAATTTTCAAAATCAGATAAAATTATCAAAAGGGAAATTTATCGACGATAAATTAGATAGGGCTATAAACAGGCCTATAAAACACGGCGATTTGCATATTTATTATTTTTTTAAAGAACACGATTATCATTCCTTTGTGTCTTTGATAGTTAAAGTGTCATTAGAATTACTTTAAACATGTTTGCGTAGCCATAGCATGATTAATAATATCATTTGGTAATGCTCCACCCCCGAATCGATCTCTTCATATACATGTAATATAGGTCACCGTTGGCATAGAGGTTTGGAGTGAAATTAAAAAAAACGTGCCAATAAGTTAAGTATTGATCTCATTCGTCGAATTTCTAAGAACTAATGTGCGTGTATACAGATGATGTGAATTATTATTTATTATTATTATTATCATTCTTCTTCTACTACTTCTTCTTCTTCTTATTATTATTATTACTATTATCATTATTATTATTATTATTATTATCATGATCATCAATTATCATCATCATCATCATTATTATTATTATTGTTTTTGTTGTTGTTGATGAGGTTGTTTTAATCATTATTATTT
Organism: Lytechinus variegatus; assembly: GCF_018143015.1. Taxonomy (NCBI): domain Eukaryota; kingdom Metazoa; phylum Echinodermata; class Echinoidea; order Temnopleuroida; family Toxopneustidae; genus Lytechinus; species Lytechinus variegatus. The sequence goes on along the minus strand of NC_054754.1, from coordinate 19,280,125 downwards.
TCATTACTATTATTATTGCTACCATCATCTCCATCATCAGCATCACCACCGTCATCATCACATCACAATCATCATCGTTATTGTTAATATTATGTCTATCATTATTTTTATGAATCGAATCTAGTTTAATTTATGCCTTGTTATACCGAAGTAAGAACTTAGTATTTTTATATATATACATTTTTTTCACGTCAAATATTTACAGGGTAATTTTCGTGGTGCACTTTGGATGATTGTATTCAAAGTTAATTTTCTACAGGTACCCCCCATTTGGGGTGCCTGGATATGTATTCCTCCTTGCCGAAATTAAGTGCACTGCGAGAGTGACCCCTTAATTTTGATTTTTAATTCCTATGTTAATACTTTATATTGCTTTTTGTCTTGTAATTGTTTTAATCTGTAATTCATGTTCATTTCAGTTTTTACTGCGAAACATGTTTTTAATAAAATCCATTTATCTTTATCTATCTATTATTGATTTTATAGGTATTACACTGTAAAAACTGCGGTGTTAAAACTGACACCAGCTGGTGTTAATAGAGGGCCACATACTGAGGTGTTAAAATTACATCCTAGAGATTAAACATAACACCAAAGAGTGTAAATGTAACAACAAAATGTGTTGTAATAACACCTATAGGTGTAAACTAACACCACCAATTTAACACCGGTGTAAAATAACTGATGTGGACATCTATGTCATTGACTATGTACACCGGATAACACCACAGTTTTTGCTGAGTATTATAATTGTCATCATATTTGTAATCATTATTCTGATCATAATTTTTATAATCAACGTTATTAGCATTATTATAATTGTCATTATCATAATTTTGCAGGTTCTTGAATCCAACCTCCCTTTCCTGTGCTCACATCTAGACCCAAGTCGCCATTATGCGTACCTCAGAAGCCAAAGTTTCTTTGACAGAACAACAGTTGAAGTTATCGATAATAATGTGACAACAGAGGCTAAAGTAAGACGGTGAGTTATCATCTTGTTTTTATTTATTTGAAGTATAGTAAGACTATAAATTTTAGTTGAAGGTCAATCCGACCCCAGGAAAATGCTGACTTGAATAGAGCAAAATCAAACAAGCATAGTACTGAAAATTTCATCAAAATCTGATGTAAAATAAGAAAGTTATGACTTTTTAAACTTTCGCTACTATGCACATCTAGTTTAGTCAGTCGATGATGTCCATCACTCGCTATTTCTTTTGTTTTTGATTGTTTGAATTATACAATATTTCATTTTCTATAGATTTGACAATCAGACCAACTTGACTGAGCCATATAGTATTCAACAATGCTAACTCGACATATTCTGGGATGAGTTAATCGTTGTTTCACTTGACAATGAGGAGAAAATTATATTTCCTATTTCACAAAATAAAATACAAAAGAAATAGTGAGTGGATGATGTCATCAGGCTCCTCATTTGCAGAACGACCAGGATGTGCATATAACTGTTTTGTAAAATTAAGCGAAACTTTAAAATGTCATAAATTTCTTATTTTACATCCAATTGTGATGAAATTTTCAGTGTTACATGTATGTTTTTCATGATTAAATAGGTAAATAAAATGTCCCGTTTTTCAATTCTAAACCTCCAAAGAACTCCCGCTTCGAATCGCAATAATCTTTTGTTGGATACATATCTTGTTCTTTATCAAAAACGTCCATTAAACTGTCAATTTGTTTCAGATCGAAATTATTTTAGCTCGCTCTCGCATATATATTGTTATTTTAGACACCCATCTTAATCATTGGTACCAAAAATGCTTATAATATCAAGCTTTCAGGTAAGAATATAAAGAAATTTCAGCTCACTCTCGGCACTCGCATTATCTGTGTAGTGAGATTTGTATCCTCCTCATGAGTTACTACAAACAGTCCTAAACAGGTAACTTTTTCCTGTTTTCAGTTCAGTATACTAAAAAATTTCAGCTCGCGCTTGCGGCATGTTGGTGAAATTGTGTGTGAGGGTGTGTGTGTGAGTTTGTTTGTTTTGTGTGATCGAGCGCCTTTGAAACGTTGAGTCATGATTTCGCCCCCCCCCCCCATCTGAAAAATGGATCGACGCCCCTGCTCCCCTCCTATCAAAATAACCTAGTGCCATGCACCCTTATAAAGCCATACATGGCAACCCCGGGGGGGGGGGGGGGCCACTTCCATTCACGAGTGGATACCATGTGCGACCATGTGGTCTCAAAAAGCACCCTTAACACGTAATTTTCATATTCTGAAAATGCACCCCTTAACAAGTATTGGCGTGTGAATCCTACCCTTAACAAGTATATTGGAAACAGAACGATGCTCTTGGCAAATATTCCCTGAAATGAACCCCTAAACAAGTACAGGAATATTTCATTGTTATGTCAGGGGTCCTTCGGTCGTCGGTTTTACCTTTATACATATCATTTGGTTTAGTATATACGACCCCATCTTCTACACCTCGCACAAATCGGACTCTAAACACGTAGTGTTGGGGCAAAAAGGACATCCTTTATAAAACATTTTATTGTTTTATCATCCCCGAAAATTTAACCCTAAACACGTAACTTTCTTACCGAAATAGATACCCTTTTTTCATTATTTTTGTGTTTTTGACACCCTTATCACGTTACGTACGTAACGTGCCCTATCTTGAAAAAGACATCCTTTTACGTGTTTTTTTTTTTGGTCGCGCATGGTATCCATTCGTCAATGTAAGCCCCCCCCCCCCCCCGGGATGGCAACTATAGGGCTGATCCAGGAACTTGTGATTGGAGGTTTATTTCTTTAGAAAATCCCAGCAGATATGTAATAGGGAGCGCCTGATGAAATCGCTTTCCAACCAAATTTGACAAGCGAGCGAGTGAAGATTTTTTAAATAACTAAATAAAACAAAGTCAAGTCAAGCAAACAACTTTATAAATTGATACATTTTCTTATTCATGTTACCCCCCCCCCCCTCCTCCTGGTGATGATCATTCATTAATCCTGTCGATGATCCTTAAATTTCTGTTGTCATCATGAAGACAATAGCCCGTATTCTAAAGTCCCGTTTAACATAGACAACCCGAGTTTTCTCAGGTAAAAGTTTAATGCAACGGGCCCCTGGAATCATTTTTTGAATACCTGCAATTTAGAGTGAACGCACTGAGCCATTTAAATTGTCTTGAATCATTTCAGGTTTGTTGACGAACTTTTGAGGAGAGGACCCAACGCTGTTTCGGCTTTCATAGAATCATTGGAAAGAGAAAGAGTTGAGCAATTTGTCTTCAGTACACTCGCAGATGAATTACAATCATTCAAAATTGAAGGTAAGCCCCTCCGTTTTTGAGGTGGGGGGATGAGTAGCCAGTGTGTACACGATAATCCCATACTGTACGCGGATGACCCCGGATTAACACTTCGGGATTATCCGTGTTGGATCCGTGAAGGTGTAAAAGGGGCTTGATTCAAATTTATCCAATCTTCTGTTTTTTAATGAGTTATTGTGATTGGAATGCTTTGTGATGTATTGACTTTGTAAAACAATATTACTTTGTTTATTTTGTGAACGAAAAATAAATAAGAGTGATCCGGGATCAACATTTTCGATGCGTCAGTTATCATGGTTATCAGCTTGAATTAAACCCTTGAAATTAATTAGTAATAAATTGGTACTATTGGTAAAATGTCTAGTTTTTATCTTTGTAAAATTATTTTTGTGCAGCAGATATATTTTGACCATGACAATAAATGGAGAAAAGTGAACCTGTCCGGAAAAAAAGGTTTTATATAAATCGCCTATAGCCAGGTTGTTACAGAAAAATATTTATGTATGATAAAGTTTGTATTTTGATTATCCAACTATTTTCAGAGTCACTCTTAAATAAAGAGTGTAGTTGTAGGCCTAAGGTGCATTTCTGTTTGACATTTTCTTGCAAAGAAAATGTAATTTTCTTTTCATCACTAAATGTTTAGACCTGAATATTCCGTCAACCAATCACAACCATCAAGACAATGTCGGCAGTCATGAGAACTTCGATATCGACGACGATGCCGTGTGTGATGACGAGCGACGGTTTCATTCGTTGTCGGCTTCCGACAATACGACTGTCATCGACGGTTACCAAGCTGCCCTCCCGCCTATCGATTTCAATAGGCTTCGGCAAGCCGAGGGATTACACGGTGAGTTAGCCTCCCCCCCAAAAAATAAAAAAACAAAAATAAAAAAATTAAAATAGGATAAAATAATAAATAAAAATAATAATAATAATCTGAGATTTTTTTATTTGACCCCCCCCCAAAAAAAAAAGTTCAGATGCATCACTCTTTTTCAAATAATAATTATTCTACAGCTCTGTTTTTTATTTCATGAGGGTTCCACATTTTCTAGAATAAATAATAATAATAATACATAAGATTTATATAGCGCACTTTCCATCTTGAATAGATTCCTAAGGCGCTTCAGAGCAGAACAACAAAAACTATTTACAAATACATGTAATACATGTCTAACAAAAAGTCAATGTCTATCAAAAAACTCTATTATACAGGTAAGTTTTCAGGTTGCCCTTGAAGGTGGTCGCCGAAGTCTGGATTTTCAAACTGTGTGAGAAAGAATTCCACAGGCTAGGTCCTGCATGAGCAAAGGCATCAATTTTTGATGCTCACATGTCCATGTCCAACCAAATTACAAACATTTGCAGATCAGTTCGTTATCAATTCCGCAATATTGGCTTCATAAGAAAATATCTCACTCGCTCAGCAACAGAGAAACTGATACATTCACTCATTTCTTCACGATTCGATTTTGGTAATAGCCTCCTTTACAACTTACCAGATTCTCAACTTGGAAAATTGCAAAGGTTGCAAAATGCAGCTGCGCGTATTGTAACTCTACCTAGCAAGCGAGCCACATCACCCCTATATTGAAAACTCTTCAATGGTTGCCCCTGAAGGAACGCATAGTCTTTGAAATCCTTCTTTTGATTTTTCATACAATCAATGGAACTTCCCCCAGTTACAATAGGTCTTTGATGCATCATTACCAACCCTCAAGAAATTTACGATCCTCATCATCTAATATCTTAGAAATTCCAGTTGCTAAGAATGACATTACAGCTACATGAAGTGCTTAATTCATATCCACATCCGGATCCAAATATGCCATTCAAAGATGTCACAGAGCGCCAAGAATTTATTCTCTGTAAGGGTCCTGTTAATTTCTGCCTTAATAACAGACTCCACAGTGGAACACATTTTACTTTTTGATTCGTTCATTTATTCAACTGTTTCTTTAGTATCTAGAGATTGACAAGACGGGTACTGCCATTTGTAATTCTGGACATGATGGAATTTCTAGAATAGATCTTAAAATTGACAAAGTTCTTCTTAATATTACTTACTTATTTATTCAATCACTCATCTTTGTCTCTTTTTTATCACCCCCCTCTTTTAGTACCGGAAGAAGAACGTGGTGAACCGGAAGAATGCTCTGACATCAGTAGTCAGGATGGATTAATAAGCCACGCCCCTTAGCAACAAACTTTGTCAACTTTGCCTTGCCGCCCTAAAAATACCATTGCCCGTATTCTAAAGTCTGTTTCATCTAAGGCTATGGTCCTATAACTCAGTGTTTAAATTATGGGAAGCCAAACATGTCAAACATGTCATTTGTAGACGAAAAGAAGCACATTGAATTTACAAGTGTTAATGATTGATGTATGAACAACCAGCATATCTAGAAAATATTTTGAACAAACGTGCATTTTAGATGTTGATGTTGCTGGCTTTCCATAGTTATGTTTGATCTGATCAATCACAACTCATTTTTGAAACTGGGCGCTGTTTTGTGTTGAAAAAAATTATACATTCCTTCTCAAAGTTAGATGTATATTTGAAAATTATCATTTGGGTGACAGTGCATTTAACCTTATAAGTATCAACTTGAAATCAAATTTTATATCGTAGTGATGTATATACGAAAGAAAAATAAATTGTGTAGATAAATGCTACAGTTCGTTTTTCCGATGATAATGATGATGATGATGATGATGATGATGATGATGATGATGATGATGGTGAAGGCTCGTGTATACAATAGGTTAGAAATTCCAAAGCTTATTTGACCATAGATCAAGAGCTTCGGTCTCTGTTACATGTATGTTGGTTAATTGTTCCGCTGAACTCCGTTGGCTCCACTCACCAAATACAGAAGTAAGTCACTTGTTTTCCCCCGATTTAAGTGTATTTTTCCCCGTTGTGGTGCATTTCAGGCCAAAATAACAATCTTTATTTTGGTACAGTTCGTTTGATATATTTTTATGAAATAAAGACTAAAAATCGATGAGCCTCGTCGGTGAGATTTTGATTTGTTAACGATTTAATGGCGGCTGCACGATAGTGAGCCGATTGTGTACTGTACGAGGAGAAATTTAAAAAAAATAATAAAAAAATGTTTAAAAACAGACGGCTGCCAGCTGTCTTATTTGACCAAAGCTCCGTTGATCTGAGAAGAAAATATGATTTGTTATTACGAAAGTTCATTAATCCGATGACTGGAGTGTATTTTTACTGACCTCAGTGGAAATATATTATCGTGTCTCATGGTTAGAATAGTCCTTACACTTGACTTCCAATGATTAAAAAAAAGTCCAAATCAGCTTTGAATAGTGGCCAGCTGAATATTGGATTCGATTTAAACCTTGTAGATTCAAGTATACAGCTAGAATATTCACATTTAAATCTGTTGATATTTAAAATTTAAAATTAGTTTTTAAGATTTAAGATAAACCCAATATTCGGATGGCCCTATTAAGAGATGATCTGGAAGCATTTTAATCATTCAAAAGCTACAGCGTATATATTTTTCTATAGTAGTGAAATGACCAACTATTTTTAGCTCTATATTTTATCATGCTTATAGTATTCATGCCTACAATGTCCTAATGAATCATTGATTATATTAACAGCCTATAGTTATAGTTATACATAGGACACAGACTGGAAATCGATCAATGGTGTATCAGGAATTATGTGATCCTTAAATAAGCCAGTTCGTATATAGTTCCTTTCTGCGCATGATCAAAAGATTCAAGGCATGATCAGAGGAATATGGTGGTTTAAAATCTAATGAGATAATCACCAACTTTGATGTCTTGTTTATTCATACATGTATATTCTTTTGAATTATGGTTTTCATTTACGTCCACAAAAAACAACAATGCGTCCACGAACGACTGGTATTTCACAGTGTTTGCCAAGTACATTGTGCAACATGCTATGATATGCATTCAAAGTAGGAATGCAACAAATACCTTCATAAAGTGTTCATTGGTGGGCTATTCTAGTCATCTGGTCTATTCAATTTATTCATCCTGCTATGTAAAGGCGAGCTTACGTAATATCTTGCTTTGAAATCTGCCTATCATAATGAAAGAAATGAAAGGTCATTTGACCAAAATTGTCCATGAAGTAATTACGAACTGGTCTATTGTCCCCATTCATTACATGTTAAGGAGTGGGTTTTCATTTAATTTATAGTCCATAATCTGAAAATGGACGCTAAACGTCGCGCTGTGATTGGCTGTTAAGGTAGAACAGCCTAAATTGTTTACCTTGACAGCCAATCAAAGCTCGTCGTTAAGCGTCCATTTGAAAATGTTGGGACTATCCATCTCCCTTTTATACCAAATTTGACCTGGATTTATTTGAATTCATTCTATTAAAAAAAATGTTATCAGGGTGAACGTCCCATTGTGTATGGAGTTTGGTCGGCATCTGTCTTACGGCCGCTGGCAAAATAAGAAAGAGAATAAGAACTCTCCTGAACTTTCACCCTATATGGCCTGTATTCTGAAGTCAAGTTTAACTTAGATCATGGTCTAAATCTGCTTAAATTATGGAAAGCCAAAAATATCAAAATTTTCCTTACAGTGTAGACTGTGTTTCTTTTGTTTAATGTGCTCTTTCCTAATTCGTGAATGGTGCAGAAGGCTGTCTTATTTGTCCTTCCAAAACGGCTGATTTGAGCGAAAAATGAGCTGATACATTTAAATTATAAATATTTATGCCACTATTGGCTCTCCATAGTTAAACCACAACTTAAAACTGGAATTTAAATCGAACCCAACTTCAGATTACAGGCCTAACTTATCCACTGTGTTTTATGTATTCACGTATTAAATTGTAAAACAAGAATGTCATCATTATTGAACAAAATAAATTTATATTAAGTAAGATAGGAATCATTAAGTTTTTTTTCTATAAGTGTTCAAGTTATACTAAATGACGTACTCTTTATGGAGAGCCAACGTGTGGAGGGGCGGATCCAGGATTTTCCAGGGGGGCACATTTTCCGATGCTAAATTTGACAAGCAAAAAAAAGTTTTTAACCAAAAATTAAGGACATTTCGTCGACGAAAAAGCTTAAGCAAAAAAAAGCTCTTCACTTTCATAAGGGGGCACATTTCTATTTTGACGGCATTTTCAGATTAAAAAGGGGGCACGGGCCGGCTTTGCCCTCCCCCGGATCTGCCAGTGAACGTGCATGTATCAAAATTAAGAACGACTCGAGGGCATTTTTCTTTTTTCTTTCGCGGAATTTGTATTTGGAAATACGAATAGAAAACCAAGAGAGACGAAGTTGAAGTATTAACTTTTGCAGGGAAGGGACAGATAATACTTTGGTTGGATTAAAAATAAAAAAAAACATATCCAGTAAATACATTCCATGATTTCGTAAGAAAATATTTCTTATGAACATCACAGCATGTGGTGATGTGTATTGGAAAAAAGGGGTTTATTAATAAAACCTTATCGACTCGTTCTGTACTTGTTTGGCATTATGTTTTGTTTTATGTACTTTCAGTTTATCAATAAATTGTTCAAGTACGTTTTGTACTTACACTCGTCTGAAATCTATTAAGAAAATAATATATTAATAGTGGTATTATCTTGATAGTAAAAAGAATGCAACGTATTTGCTTGATTGATATTCATTGTAAAGAGAGCAAACTCGATCGTAATATTTTCCTTGAAATTAATATTGTTGTATAGATCTATATAATAATGTGCGCCATATGACAAATCTTGAATCGTGTTTTATTAGAGAAAAATAATATGTGAATCTAAATTAAGTTTTATTTTACGGTCTAATGCTTTTTTTTCATCGTTCAACGGAACCCTCCTTTCGTTCTCTTTCTATCTCTCTCCCCTCTCTCTCTCTCTTTCTATCTCTATCTTCTTCTCTGTCTCTTTTATCTGTCACTCTCTGCCTCTCGTCTTAATATCTCTCTATTCTCGGGGAGGGGGGGGGGCACTCAACTGCACTGATGCATGCACATGCGCGTAACAACACTGAACGGGGAGCGAGTCATCAACTTTTTTGTCGGACAAGTTGTCAGATCTGACATCTTGCCATGATTTTAATTGGCTGAGAGGCACTGTTCCTATGGTAACTGTCGGATAAAATGGGACTTGTCGGATAAAACGTCCGACAAGTCCTTTCATGAAACGCCCCCCAGGGGTCCGTTGCAGAAAGAGTTGCGTTTTAAAACGCAAGTCAAAAAAATAAATCGCAAGTCCCAAATGCGCGTTGTTGATTGGCTGAAAATGAAATTGTGCATGCTTTTAAGAGTTGCGTTTGATTGCAACTCTTTATGCAACGGGTCCCTGACATCTTTCCTTGATTCTGATTGGCTAAGAGGCACTGTTACTATGGTAACGGTTGGATAAAACAGGACTTGTCGGAATGTGGGAAGAAAATAGAATTTCACGAAAAATGCAATTTTTCACGTTCCTTAAACCTGAACTTAATGAAAAATACAATCTAAAGCCTCGAACCGTCATTGTTTTGGAGAAAATGACAAGGGGTTAGTTGACTCAGTTCATAGATTTTAGATTTATATTTATTTATTTCCGTTCAACAATTTTTTTCCAAAATATAATCAAAGTAACAATACATATTCAATATGATAGATAATACAGACAAATCAATGAAATTTCGTAACAAAATAATGTTGATAAATTAAACAAAACTACGATTTGTTGCAGTAATTTTATCAATAAAAAAAAAAGAAATGAACGGAGGTGACTTTAAAGTCTGACCATATTTTCTTAGCTGAAAGATAATTCATTACTTTATGTATATCCATACGATTACTCTTTGAAAATTACGTTAATCTTGATAGAGCCGGATTCATTACAGGATTGGTTACCCTGTCCCGTTTGAAATGAAATAACACATCGCGCAATAATGCATCTCGTTAAAAAATAAGAAACTATACGCTGCCCTCTATAGGTTTAGTCTAGCTAATACCTAAAGGTTTCACAGGCCTAATTCATTTCCCATAGACTCGTGTGTTGAAGTGGCACTTAAAAAAAATCATAAAAAATAAGGAAATTCGAGGGTTGAATGTTTATTATATACCAGTGAATAGGATACATGTCTGACACTCCATGTCTGATCAGAAAAGGTTACATCGACCGACTCATTTAAAAAATGAATCGGCATTTATGAAGACTACACCTGACGGGATCAAATTCGTCACTTCATAGAGTAAAATGGCCATAATTCTTCCGCCAGTAAAAAAAAATGGTAGTGATATATCTTTCCCCATTGCTTTAGTATATATTTCACTTAAATTGCCTCTTGTATCACATCTATCAGTAGATCTTGTGTTCTTTCAATAAGAGGGCATGCAATACAGATTTTTAAAGAATACATCGTGGATAAAGAGTTTGTATCACCATAAGAAAAAGCAAAAAAGAGACATTTTGAGGGTATTTTATAGTCCATCAAAGGGAAAGTTGTTCACATGTGACATCACACATCCTTGTCGCATTGCCAATGAGAGGACCTCCATATAGCATTAGTGATTGCAATATTCAAATGCTCATAACTTTCTCATTGTTTGTCCGATTTTTCTCAAACTTTCTTTGTTCTTATTCTTTGATTTTTCTGTTTCGACACAAGCCTACTTGTTCCAAAGGTTTCATTTCCCTTTAATAAGGGAAAAGACTCTCAGGGGAAATGTAAATACAATGTTCGAGGACCCCTCTATTTGGAGAAAACCGAAAACCTTGAAAATGGTTGATTCTTAAATATCACAATGACGTAGCCCGTATTTATTCATAATTAATGGAAAACAAATAATAATTATTTATAAATAATGGAAAACAAATAATAATTATTCATAAGTAATGGAGGGTTTAATTGCTATTATTTATAAATAATGAAGCGTGGCTTGTAATGATATATAAACAATGAATATTGCAAAGTTATAAAATAGTAATTATTTATGAATAAAATGTTAATTACATATATGTATAATTGATATTGTTTGTTAAATAATGATTATATAACAAATTGTTCTATATAATTTTGGTACAAACGGCGTCTCATAAGCCCGGGGTATTTCAAAAGGGTTCCATGACATTTTGTCCGGCGACAGTAGCTCGGCTCTAAATTCCACACACTTATTCGAATGACAAACTTCAACCCTGGGTTTGACTATCCTAAATCTACCATAAACCCCTATTGCAATCCTGATTGTAACCCTATAAGACGAAATTAAGCCTAGAGTAAGAGCAAATGTCGTGTCACCTTCAAGAGTGTAAGAGAGTGGGAGCGGGAGGGAGGGATTTGAGTATGTATTTTAATTCAATTCAATTCTTTTATTCCATTTCCATTCAAAACATAATACAAAGTATATTGTATAATGTATATTATGCTTTCTATGTGTTTGTTCTTGGGTAACTGGATATCAATTTGAGTTCAGTTATAATGAAAATTACCTGTTCAACTCACAGGCCCGTATTCTGATGGCGTGGTTTAACTTAACCCTGGTCTAAGTGTGGTAATAAACTGCCATAGTTAAACGTATCGTATCGTATTCCGATAGCAATGTTTAAGTTAACCCTGGTTTAAGTGTGGTAATAAATCCTCAAAAAGTTAAACTCGCGCAGGGGGTAGTTTAAGCCTGGTTTAAATCCAACAAATCATGGCCTGGCTATCAGAATACCAAAATAATTAAACTACACTTACACCAGAGGTGAGGTTTAGAGGAGGTTTTGTTAAACCGGGGTTAACTTTAGACTAGGGTTAAATTAAACCTGCTATCAGAATACGGGCCACGGACTTGTGGTTTCCAAAAAAAGCCACCTTTTCTGCGTCCCGTACGACACATTATACTATTTTAAATATAGGATATGAATTCAAGTCATGTTGAGTCTTGGTCTTCCTATAACACTCCGGTAGTACTTGATGATCAACTTTAGTTACTGGAATATTTTTTTTTCTTGTCGAAAAAATGTTCTTTAAAATAAATCTCCCGTAAGACACTATGGAATCACTCATCTGTTTTATTTTTATCTCGTTTTTTTCTTCTCTATATCATTTCAGATTCTTATGAATTTTAATCTGTATAAGAAACAAGTTTCATATTCTTCATTATCAGTTATATTCCTTTCTCGATGATCGTATACAAATGTATTCTGTGATAACACTTGTTTCAGTTATTGTATAGTTTGCTCATGAGACATAAAATTTGTTATTATACATATATATTTAATTGAGAGAAGACAATAAAAACACGTTACAGAAACAGTAGGAGAAAATACACAAACAATTCTAAACAAATAATGTAAAGTATATACTTTACAATCTTTGTATTTTGTAATAACTATATATAAATGAATGCGGGAGACCATCGTCATAAGCGATTAGACTTGGTGATGGCGCCATCACAGGGAATGTTTCATACAGTGATGTTCCATATTCATAAATTTGTGTTGCTGGGATCACGCTCGTAAAACATTTCCCATATTCAATTCAATTCTTTATTCCATTTCCATTCAAAACATAATACATAGTAAGATAAAGTAATACAAATCAAGTACAAATTTATAGACGAGCATTCTCACTTCGTAAAACAAAAAACAGTATGATATTGAGCATAAATGGAAATGAGGGGGTCCACTAAAAAGCAAAGCTTGTAAAGTGTGGATCCCCCTTGGAAATGAAGAAAGTATAATCGACTTATTCATGTATGCGCGTATATATACAGGAAAGAAAAAAAAGAGAAGAAACAAAAAGGTTGAAATCATATTGATGTAAACATAATTACAGAATGAATGCTATTCACACAAAGAGGTCTTCGCTATGAAGGATATGTTACGCAACAGACAGAAGAAAAAACAGAAAGAGAGAGGGAGGGGATGACAAGACATAGAAGACAAGACAGACCAGGAGACAAGACAGTACAAGAGAAGATAACATAATAAGTATATTTTTTCCTAAAAGAAGGAAAAGTCAGAATGGGGGAAGGACTGACCATAAACCAGCTTGATCCGGTGAAGTAACAAAAGATGATATAACTGGATATAAGATTCAGATTCAGATTCAGATTTTATTTCCAACAGAAATAGCAAATATACAAATCATTTTCATACATTTTAACAAATATTTACAATACATTAATGATAATAACATATAAAAAAAATACAAAATATTTTATAGAAAAATTATAATACTTTGGAAAGAAAAGTATCTGTGGAAATGGGGGATTCACTCAAAAGCATCGCTTGTATAATGTGAACCCCCCTAAAGGAAGAGAATAGAGGAGAGAGAGAGAGAGAGAGACGCAATGGTTGCTATTTGCCTACGAAGATTTACAGAATAGATGAAAAAGAACAGGATAACTCACAGAACAAGACAAAACGAAGAAATAATAAAAATAAAAAAGAAAAAACAAAACAGGACGACAAAAGTAGAATAAACGTAAAATAGAATCAGGACAAATTACGACCGAAAAGAGAGGATAAAACAAAATGATAAAGACAAAAACATAACTTGAAGTCTGAGAGGAGATGATAACGAGCGGGAATTAGTAATGAAGACCTCGGTAGGATTGAAGTAAGAAGTTTTTCAGTTTTCTTTTAAAAGAATGTATGGAAGGGCTGTTTTTTATGTTAATGTCGAGGGAGTTCCAAAATCTAGGACCATCGAACATAAATGTACTCTTTGCCAATAAAGTTCTAAAACGGGGTAAATGAAATTCGTTAGATTGCCTAGTAGGGTAATTATGAAAAGACCGATTAAGAGGAAACATAGAATCAAATACACGTGGAAGTGTGTTTTTGTCAAATTTAAACATAAATTGTCCTAAATGAAATAAGTATAGGTCGCTTATCTTCAGCAATTTGCTATAAAAAAATAGTGGGTCAGTGTGTGAACGAAAAGCTGAATTATGAATAACACGAAGGGACTTCTTTTGCAGTAATAACAGTCTATCTAAAATGGTTTGGTGGGTGCTGCCCCAGGCAAGTATCCCATAATTCAAGTAAGGCAAGATCAGGGAAGAATATAGCATTAAAAGTGATGACGACGAAAAATGATATTTTAGTTTATTGATAATGCCAATATTTCGCGAAATAATCTTACATATACAATCTATGTGGTATTTCCAGGAAAGCTTATTATCAACGGTAACACCGAGAAATTTAATGAATGTGACACTTTCTAAATTAGTGTCATCTAAAACAATGTCCATGGGAAGTGTATCAATGGAATTGCTAAATAGCATATATTTAGTTTTAAGTAGATTAAGAGACAATTTGTTGGATCTTATCCATTGTGTGACTTTTAAAAGTTCATTATTAACAGTATTTACTAAGGTATATGGATTTTTATGGGAATAAAATATATTAGAATCGTCTGCAAAAAGAATGAACGAAAGGATATCAGATGATTTACAAAAGTCATTAATATAAATGATAAATAATAAAGGGCCTAACAGACTGCCTTGCGGGACTCCACAATTAATGTATTGCATGTTGGATGCATGACCATTCAAAGATACAAATTGACGTCTGTCGGACAAGTAGCTTCTGAACCACTCCAAGGCCTTCCCGCGCACACCATAATGAGAAAGTTTATGTAATAAGATATCATGGTTAATGGTGTCGAAGGCCTTGGAGAAGTCCAGAAAAATGCCGACTAAATGTGAGCAATTATCAAAAGCGTGGGCCACTTTATCAACGAAATTCAATAGTGCATGTTCTGTGTTGTGTTTTTCTCTAAATCCAAACTGAAAGTTAGAAAAAATATTGTGAGATTTAAAAAAATCAATTGTTTTGCTATAAACCACTTTTTCTAAAATTTTTGACAAGGATGATAATAAAGAAATTGGGCGATAATTACTGACACTTAACTTGTCACCCTTTTTGTACAATGGAATGACCTTGGCAATTTTCATGCGATCAGGGACTTGACCGGAGGTTAGAGAAAGGTTAAAAATATATGTCAGAGGATCGATAATTTCAGATATTATACCTTTTAAAATAAAGTTATTGACATCATCATAACCAGGACTTTTTTATTATTCAAATTAGATACAACGTCAGTAATATCTTTTTTGACTACGGGAGTGAAAAATATTGAACTAGAATTAGGTGTACCTAGGTAATCATGAAAGTGTTTTGTTGAAGGGGGGATGTCTCGAGCTAGGTTAGTTCCTATAGATGAAAAATAGTCATTAAAAATATTAGCTATATTTTCAGGATCACCAATAATATCACCGTTAGACCTAATTTCAGTTATATCGGACTTGTTACTGGATAAATTCATGGCTTGTTTAAGAACTTTCCATGTGTTTTGAATGTCGTGTTTATACAGAATTATTTGATCAGTAAAATATCTTTTCTTTGCCAAACGTATTGTTTTAGTTAAAGTATTCTTATATGTGGTGTATTTAGTTTTTGCCTGAAGAGTACCTTTAAGTTTGGAATTATAATATAAACTGTTTTTTCTGTTGATTGAACGCAAAAGTGCTTTGGATATCCAAGGAAGTCTCGGTGATTTTTTGTAGTTAGTTTGTTTATCTTTTACTTTTGGAATATGCTTGTCTAATTCACTGTTAAAAATATTAAGAAAGTTATTGAAGCATGTGTTTACATCGTTATTGTTATAAATAGGCGACCAGTCAACAGATTCTAACGAAACACCCAATCTTGCAAGATTCTCGGGAGTAGGTCTCCGCCTTGATGGCTTGGAAGGATTAATACACGAATTTTTAAGGGGAAAATGTGACATAATGGGAAAATGATCTGTCAGATCGGATAGTATTATTTCAGAATCAGGAGACGGCATGATGTTACAAAATATGTTATCAATAAGGGTTGCAGAGCGATCTGCAATGCGAGTGGGTTTTGATATTAATGGCAAATATGAAGAAGTCAAAAATGTTTCAAGAAATTCATGGGCAGTATTGTTGCTGTCATGCTTCAATATATCGATATTAAAATCTCCTAATATAAAAACATCTTTGTTCACCAACAATGGATTTCTAACTAAGTTAGAAAGATAAAGTAAAAAATCATTGTGGTTGGAATTTGGTGGTCTATATATAACACCTACAATTATATTTTTGGAATTTAGGACATTGATTTCGATAAAAAGTGACTCTACATATTCATTCATAGTAGTGATTTCGTCATGAATTTTGTATTCATAATTGTGGGAAACATATAACGCAACACCACCGCCAGGTCTATCTTTCCTGTTATTAAAAACGAAATCATATTGATCTAATGCAAATGGAATATTTGATTCATCATGAAAAAAGATAAAACAGTAAAAATTAAAACTTTAAGGATGATATTCAAGATATGAGGTGCTAGTTCCGTTGCGAAGAATTATAATAATATAGGATATTTATATTGCGCACATTTCCACCTTGTTAGGTGCTCAAGGCGCTCCTATATTACCCGGCTAAGCTAGGCGTTCATAGCGCACAGCTTCTTAAGGAATTACTTCCTACCGGTAACCATTTACCTCACCTGGGTCGAGTGCAGCACATCGTGGATCAGTTTCTTGCTGAAGGAAATTACGCCATGGCTGGGATTCGAACCCACGACCCTCTGTTTCAAAGTCCGAAGACTAATCCACTGGGCCACAACGCCCAGTAGAATGAAGCAGGATAAGTTTGAGTTTACGTTTGAATGAATTTAAAGAGACACTCTCTTTAACATTATTAGATAGGGAGTTCAAGAATTTAAGTTCTGTAAAGTGGTATATGAAGTTCGTCAGAATGTCTCGTGGGGTAGTTATGATAAATTTGATTTTTAGGGAACATGACATCAAAAATATGGGGAAGTGCATTATTATTATAACTGTACATGAAGTCTATACATAGACTTGTTTGTCAAAATGGCACTATTAAAAAATATCATACAAAATGGAGTTGAAATTAGAGGGTCGAATGAGTACTACCAGTGGATAGGATATATATCTGACATTCCACATCTGACCAGAAAAGGGTATCGTAGCCAACTCACTTTAAAGATAAATCGCCATTTATGAAGACATCTCCTGATGGGATCAAATTCATCACCTGAAACAGTTAAGTAGCCATAATTCTTCCGCCAGCCCAAAATAGTTCCAAAGTCATCAATATTTCTTTCCAGCTTGGACAAATGAAGTTCAGCAGTTGCCCTTCCCTATAATTTGATAAAATCAAAGGAATAACGAAGTTATTTTCATTCAAAGTTGGTCTCCAAGAACTAAAAAAATTTGATTGACAACTGATGAAATGCATAAGACATCAATTGCTGCAACCTATCTTATTTCAAAGGGGAGACATGTATCATACACGCATGTATGAATATGAAATAACTATGATTTAAAGTAGTAATAACATAAGAAAAAAGAAAGTGGGGATGTGACATCATCAGCCCATCGATATTTATGACGATGTGCATAAAACTGTTTACATAAAATATTGATAACTTTGCTATTCAATAATTTGGCTATTTGTCATCAGATTTTTAAATGAAATTTTCAGCATTTTGCTCCGTGAACATTACTCTCGTTATTTTCAGCAAGGATTACCCCTTTAAAGGGAAAAGTCCACCAAGTAGCTCAAACACGGTTAACATCCTGTCTTGTGCTTTAGAACAGTCTTGCTGATATTTCACTAAATAATTATAAAAGGCATATTGTATATTTCTGGGCCCCGTCTTACAAAGAATTACGATTGATCCAAGATCAACCTCTGTAGTGTATGGAAATCCACGATTGTCATAATTTTTGCTTCGGGAAATTTTGCACGATGTTCCTATTAACACAGAGAATCACACTGAATCTTCAAGAGAACGGTGAATGTATGAATATACATCACATCTAGAAAATATTTTTGAACAAATTTCCATTTTAGATGTTGACATTGCTGGTTGTTCATAGTTGTGATTGGTCGGATCAATCACAACCCTTTGTAAGACGGGGCCCAAATATTTCCAAATAATATTGACTAATCGTTTTGGAAGAAGAAACAAAAATATTTTGTAGCACAATACAGTAGATCAGAGGCGTGATGAGCAAAGAATTTTGAGTGAGCATGCAAAACTTTGACCTTTTATAATACAAAAACTGTTTTCCTTATGGACTTTGGCATAATATTAACAACAAAAATCATTTCATCTTTCACACTCTTCTGTTTCTTTCCATTTCTCTTTCTTTTTTCTTTGTCGTAAATTATTAATTAATTAATTGATTTGTTTATTTATTAATTTATTTAATTAATTTATCATCATCATCATCATCTTCATCATCATAATTATTATTATTTTTTTTGGGGGGGGGGGGGTGGGGTAGGGTTCATGGCCCCAAGCACCCTACCCCCTTGTACAGTAGACCTGGGCCAAATTCTTCATTATTGGCAGAGATGGGGGAGGGGTTGTGAAATTGGGAAGAGAAACGAAAATACCGTCTCCGAGTATCGTTGTTTTCACACGTTCCCTGCTAAAAGTGCAAAAGCCTCATTAGTAGGAGAAGGGTACGCCTTATTATGTGAGAATTTATTTAGACTGTACTTCAGAGAATCCCTAAGCCGCGGATTCAGTCCTCTGATGATGAAACAACACTGTACGAACCCCAAGCAGTGTGACGTGCAACTCTGGACGTCATGGCGGACGAGATCCCTAATAATTTCATTTTCCTCAGCCAGTTAATCCCTTTTGTAGTCTAATTTGAGGGAGATTTGCCCCCAAGTGCAACCCCTTTCCTCTTTCTTCCTAAAAAAAACATACCACTAAAAGTCTTTAGATGTTGATTCGGCTTTGGGTATATTCTAATTTTGGGTTGTTGTGACTATCATCCGCCCCGAAAATTTGTGCATTCCTCTTCTCTTCCCTCCCTCTCCTTAAAAAAAAAGTTATAGAAACCCACCCCCACACACAAACAGCGCAATATGCTCTATTTTCTATCTCTCCTTCTCTCTCTCGCTACACACTAAGACATTTTAAACCCTAAATGAAATACTTGTACTAACCTTTTGGGAGTAATCTAACACCCTTAGTGGAAAAAAGGTGCAAAAATGCACCCATTCATTCATTCTGTATTCTGACAAGAAAATAATCTTCACCTTTAACTCCGTCCTCCCATTTTCCATAAATTTGTTCGTATATAATTATGCTTCGTCTCTTTAATTTTATCCTGTATATAGGCCTATTTTGACTGCCTTATGTTGAAGTTTTTCACCCCTGTACATTCTCTTATATTTTTTATCTTTTTTAGTCTTCCTCGGTGTCGAGTCATTTCTCTCTCATATCTATCAATTTTTTTTTGTTTTTTCTTCTTCCACTCTTGTTGGTCTCCTTTTCTTTATTGTATTAGAGTCAGTTCTTTTTATTTCTCCTTTCTCCAATTCTTCTTCCTCCTCAGTAATCTGCTTCGCATTTGTCTTATCATTCTTTATCTTGTTCTTGCTGTTCTTCTTTTCTCCCTCCTCCTCCTCCAATTCTTCTTCTAAGTCTTTTTTCTCCTTCTCATCCTTCTCTTTCTTCTTCTTTTCTCATTCTTCTTGTTATTATCATCTCCATTCTCGATCTTTTCTTCCTTTGCCTTTTTTTTATCTTCCTCTTCTTCTTTTCATCTTCCTCCTCCCTCCCTGTCTCCTTTATGGCCTCTAATCCTTTCTTTCCTTCTCTCTATCTCTTCCAACCCACTGTTATCTTCTACACTCTCTATATCCTCCTTTTAGCCCTTCTCTCTATTCATCTGCCTTCTTGGTGACATGACATTTGCTCTGGCGACAATTGCTCCGGGCTTTATTGCGTCTAAGATATAGGATTAGGGTCGCAATAGGGTTTTATGTTAGGTTTAGAATAGGGTATAGTGTTAAATCAAAGGTTGAAGGTGGTCATTCCATTTGTGTGTGGAATTCAGAGCGGAGCAATTGTCGCCGGAGCAAATGTCGTGTAACCGCCCCCCTCCCTCCGTCAATCCATCAACACACAACCAACACCAACAATCCTCTTCCAAACCTATCAAACAAAATAAAGAAAAAGGGCAATACTCGGGTTTATCAGAAGGTGCTAATATACCTTGTGTGGATGTGTTTATTTCAAAGTATCAACATATAATTTCTCATAGTATGTCTCATGTTTGTAATTCTTCTCTCCTTTTGGCTATACACAGACATCAACGGACAAAGAAATAAAGCTTATTGTAATGGTCTTACTGTCATTTCATTTCATAATATATTCACAATATAAATCTACACAGAATGAAAAATATAAGATTAGAAATACAGGATGAATGACTAGCGTGGAAGGGCCACAAGTATAATAGTGATCCCTTTTTTTTAAGCTTCCAACGTGTAATGGTTCCAATAGAATGTAGGTATGTCAAAGCATAGGTAATATACAGACACACACACACACACCCACACACACGCCATCTTTGCTAAAGTCATGTTATAAATGCCGCAGGGTATGAAAGGGAAGCTGGAATATACTCTTGCCTTATTTTTTCCTCAAAAAGCCGGGGAAGGGGGGGGGGCTAATAATAAACATCATCATTGCACATCAATGCTCTACCGGTATCTATTCTGGGATAAAAATCACAGAGGTTCTTGCCCGAAATCTCTTTAAACTCTTCTACCTACGCAAATAGCCACACTCCATATGCTAAATGTTTTCCAAAAATAGCGAGAGAACAACAAGTTATAAAGATAGGGCATGCCTCTCCCAGTTCAGTAAGGTTGACTGGACATCGAACGTGATCAGGTATATATAGTAAGAGTGATTTGAAGGGAAAAGGCTTTTTCTCTAATGCAAATGTTGACCTTTGCTCTTACATGCACCATGGGGCCATGTACACTCTACATTTCGAAGGATTTCCAATAATTCCATATCGGCTATGAAATGTGACCAACCAAAAAAAAGATTCTTTTTTAATCTTTAGGATTAACTTCTATGTCTCAAAAGATTGAGATTCATGTCTTTTAGCTTTGTATTAAAATCCACATGATTAAAATCTTAAGCCAATAATCGATTGGTTACTGTTTTACAGCTTATCTGGACTTATTTCAAATCCTTGGAATTTAGAGTGTATCTACTCTGACAAAAGATGAAATGTTATATTACCATTTTGAGAGGCAAACTGATTAAAAAAAATTAAGGGGGCAGGCTGGGGAGACATATCCTCTTTGGGGATGCTACAGTTACGGCTTCCTCTTAACAATTATATTTCAAAGAGAATTCAACAGGAACTATAAAAAAAATGAAAACAGGTTATTATTCAACCTTTTAGGACACTGGGTCTTTAATTTGCAATAAAGTTTCTTTACAAGATATTCATTCTTTATTTCATTAAAATGTGCACTTCAGAATAACAATCTATACTTCAGATCTAATATCCTCTGAAGAATTCATTGGAGAGGGACCATAGTAGTTTGCAATTCAAAGTGCCATTGTACATCATTGAGATGCGACATCCAGTCTAAAAATGATAGAAAAATCATCTTTTTTGTCTAAAACACATATCAATGACTATGATCAACACGAGGTGTAGGCTACATATTATTCACACATGTGCATAGTGATGTTACAGGTCATATAATATCATATGATATTTCTAAATCGCATTTACTACTATAACCTGATAGAAATCATACCCACGATCATAGAAAAAACATCAACCTCTGGCGTTAATTATCATCTGCAAAAATATAGCATCATTTTCTACACCTTGTTCCGAGACCTGCAGTACAATCACACAAATTTCTCTATAAATATAATCCTTTCAAGAAAAAAAAAAACGAAAGCTTTGCATAAAAGTTACACATTTTGGTTGATTAGTAGATATGAATTTTCCTGTGCACATACAATTGTAAAACCACACACATTCACAAGATCAGCTCTCCCCTGATGTGTCACTGGTAGTAGGCCCAATTCTACCGTCGCATCTTGCATATCTCTATTCGGTCATTTCGTATGCTTCTCGATGGTTACCAGTCACATATAATTGCGTAAGCCAATCTCCGACCTGTACCGACCGCACAGAAACATTGTTAGCACTAACAGAGGCCCCGTTACAACTGATGTGGCAGCGATGCCTAATGTTACAACGCATTACTTACACATTAAATAAATGTTTTTACTTCACAATTCGTAAGTGCTCTGTTCGGCTAACAACGTTTCTGTGCAGCCGGCACTGGGTGGTTGGGGAAAAAAAGTGGTCTGAAAATACAGCTCTCTTGTAGGAATCAACGTTATTTCATTACAAACTGTCTTGAACCTCATTCTGGCATTGTGCGGCCAAGCTCAACAGCTTTCTTTCTAAAGGCCCATATTCTGATCTTGGTTTCAATGGCCCGTATTCTAAAGTCAGGTTTAACTTAGACCATGGTCTAACTCTGTGCTAAAATTATGGGGAGCCAAAAGTGTCAAAATTTTTATTAAGTTGTATGTTTCTTATGTTTACTGTGCTCTTTCCTGATTCATTGACGGTGAAGACAATAATCTATTTATACTTCCTAGACAATTATGAATGATTTGAGAGCCAAATGAGCTGAAATATGATATCTCTACCATTAGTGATTTATGTAACAATTGGCCTTCCATACTTAAACCACAACTTTGAACCTGAGTTTAAGTTAAACCTGACTTCAGAATATGGGCCCATGCGATCTCAGGTCTAAAGTTGTGGTTTAACTATGGAAAGCCACATGCGACACTGATCTCCAACAGTATAGGTTAAATTTGTCAGGACATTTGGCGCCAAATTGATTCATGTGAATAGTAAACTGACATATTTTTCTACACCATTACAATAGTAGGAAAGAATACAGTACAAATAAGAAACATACAATGTAAACAGAATTTTTACATGTTTGGCTTACCATAATTTTAGCACAGAGTTAGACTCTAGTCTAAGCAAGACTTGTTCCCATAACACAAAGATTAGTAACTGATCGCTAAATGAAATGGCCTATCGAGATCATCATTGCATGTTCATTTGCCTCAAGATAAACTGACTAGGAACCAATCAGAATTGTTCTTTCAAATTAGCGATTGATCACTAATCTTTGTGGAAATAGGGTCAGGAATTCAGAATATAGGTCATAGTGTTCAGACATTGTGAAGCTAATGGGCCTTACTTCTGCTTCATTCTCTGCGAATGACTGTTAATTTCCAAGTAAAGTAACTCACTGGTTGGTTGGGCTTAAAAAAGAGCGCGGTTAGATGCTCTGACAAAATACTAGGAGCCACGTTTTGTGTCAGCATTTCTATTTGTGATTCATTTGCAATTCTAACCTTAAAGGATTACATTCAACATACAGAGTTGTCGCTTAAAGATGTTCTTGGAGTTTGACCTCTGACCTTTCATCCTTGAAAAAATCCTATATTTTACTGTTTAAACATACTTTTTACTGTTCCTATTACTGATCCTATTAAATAATTCTGAAATGTTGAAGTATTTCAAATTACTGCGTATTAATCAATAAAGACTGTGCGTTACATAATCATGTGTGCATTTAGCACTAAGCAGGACTCCAAGTCACACTTAACGCTTTGTGAAACACCTCCCAAAGGTTTTATGCATGTACAGGTATGTATAATATATCCCAAATAACACCAGTCAGAAATAAAACAATCTCTAGTGTTAACAATACACCATATGATGTTACACAGGCTATAAGGTGACCCGACATTTGCTCCGGTGACATTTTCTCTTGGGACATTTACTCCAGCGACATTTGCTCCTAGGACATTTGCTCTGGTCTTCATATCTCAGATGGCATAGAGTTAGAGTTAGGATTGTAATAGAATTTTTTAGGTCAGAATAATGTAAAGATAAGTAAGGATTAGGGTTTATATAATTTCTGAGGCTAGGCTTTGTTTGGCTTAACGTGTATATTTTCCATTGGAGCAATTGTCGCCGGAGCAATTGTTGCCAGAGCAATTGTCGCCGGAGCAATTGTCACCGGAGCAAATGCCATGGAAACCAGCTACAATGCCAACAGGTGTTGAACTGACACCAAGAATTTAGCGCTAGTGTAAAGTGCTTGGTGTAGAACCATGTAAACAGTGGAGGCCTAATTCTAACCGCTGGTTTTGCAGTTTATGTGTATGGATGAATCAGATATTATTCCCTGGCAGCTGAAATAAACCCAAATCATATTGGATGAAAGGGAATTGTGAAAAAACAAGCAATATCTATGACAGGACAGAAACGTTGGTCCGTTAGTAATATTTACATTACAAAATGATTGCTTTGGAATTTAAATTTGACACTACCACAGACATATTTTTGGCATACACTTCTTGATACCCAAAATTAAATTCTTGATATCAATAAAACCATTTCCTTAGTAAAGCCCGGTGCACACTATACGATTTGCTGCGATTTGAATGTCACAAGGAAATTGTAATAACATTCGACATGAACATTCCAACCAATAAATCCTGGTGATTGGAGTTTCAGAATGGTGGTAGGACTACTGAAATCGAAATTCAGTCCAGTGCGAGCCTCCCTGTAGGAAAAAAAGCAAATTCATTTCCAAATCATCATTCGCTTCCACGTAAAGCCAAAAATTTGGACTTTACTCGAACCACAGGGAACCTATGTATCAGATCGCATAGTATGCAACGAGCTTAACACCAAAAATTCATTATCAAAAGTCAATAATTTTTGTTGGTGTCAATGTTATTCTTGACACATAAATGATCAAAGGGCTTACTATACATATGTAATGCCACGTGTGTTGTCTGAACCATACACATGCTGGGCAGCTCCTTTAATGGAAATTCAAACCCCAATGTTTATATTTGGCAGGAATGTCACTAAAATGGCCTGAATAACAGGAAATTCACTTTAATTGGCCCCCCTTTTGGTCACAAAAGCAAAAGTTCTATGGTCACAAAATGATAAATAAGAGAATTACTTTTATTCTTCTAAGAAATAGCATCTGTTTATAATTACTGTGCTTTAAAAAAAAGGTGGGGGTATTAAGATTAAAAGGTAGATAAAAGTTCGATGATAGATAATGAAGTTGAAACGATGGAGTGGGAAGAAAGATGGGGAGTTGGAATGGCAACCGGAACAACGGATTAAATGGCTTCAGTATGCTGAAAATATAAGAAATTCCTACTTTGTCGATAATTTGTATCAATTATTTAAGGATAAGTTTTTATAATGACTGAAAATTCAAGCGTAGGAGTGATAAACAAAAGACAAAAATAAAGAAAAGGACAATCTATTGATGAGAGAGGAAGAAGAATTTAAGTGGGAAGAAGAAATTTTGAGAGAGGAACACAGACTTACAGGGACAAGTTAAGCGAATTCATTCAGGAGTATATATAAATATTTTAAAAAAATTTCCTATCATTTATCCTGAACAAGAATACACTTGATGCCAATTTATTTGAAAACTTACACAAAAAAAACACATCTCCCTATCATCCTTTCAGGATATTTGATAAAGAATATTTGTTGGAATTGATAGTATATCTTTCAACAACTGAATATTTTTTTTTTGTAACATTAGGAGAAATCAGAAATATTACTTATTGACATATTTTCTAGTCTATGGCAGTGATGTTATTATATTAAAAATATAGTTTGAAGTAGGAAAATACCTTGCAAAGCACTCTTTTTCTATCAATCTTGAATGTCAGCTTTCTTGAGTTGGACTGTTTGATATACACATTAAAAAAATGTATGTAGGATTACACTAAAGTTTCATACAAGAGTTGTAAAAAGGTCTTAAGCTTCTGGAGTTTCTGGAAAAAATATCCCAAGCAACCAAAACATTTTACCTACAAATCCCTTGAATAAATCACATATACCCACACGTTTCAATAATTAATTTTTAAGCAAACAAAGAGAGCAAACTACGTAATCAACAATTACATCTACTGCACACGATTTTCTTATACAACTCGTATATAAAATAGTCTAGAATACCCATTAAATAACATTGCACATAACACAGATTCAGGGGGGTGGGCGAGTTGCTTATTCACTAGCAGGCCGGGTGATCGTTAGCTATTATTGCAGTCTACAGAGGGCGGTATATTACAGTTACAAATGTGGCAAGATTCTGTCGTCCGTACCATGGTGCACAGGTGCATTGTTAGATGGTTGTCATGGTGATGCTTATGTGATTGACAGGTGCCAGAATAGCAGTTTCCAAATGGCTAAAAAGAAAAAACAAAAAATATCTAAAAATGTACAAGTTCTCATGATAGGCTATCAAAGAGTATCCGTTGCTACGGAGATATCACTATAAACAAACAGAAAAACTTCCCAGAGTTTTAATTCAGCATGAATCCAAAAGTCGCTGGAGGAAAGACTCTCCATCTGTAGTAATCTCATCTCAACAACAGAGGGGGCACTATTATAAGACCCCCAACACGTCAATGATGCAGCTATTGTTGTAGCCCTCGGGTGCAGAACTCTACGAGTGTACGACTAAAAGTGCTTTGGTTCGCTTTACCTCCTCTTCTCACCGCTACAGAGTTAACACACGTCTCTTCATAATATAATACATTAAAAAATGTGTAAAGAAGTGGTTCATGTCGAGTCCGCCAAATGGCAGCTACTCTGGCCCTCATCACTTCCCCTTTTTACTGCTCTCGCGTAGGAGCTTCTGATAAATCTCGGACCGTAAAAAACGCGGGTAGGAGTCCTTCTCCATTAACGCTTCTATCCTCTTTTGGGCTTGGTCGAACGTGTGCTCGTCTGGTGCGCTCAGATTGTCGACGGTTTCCAGCCGCGTCCTGGAATCAAGGTTAACCTACGGACGGAGAAGAGAATAGAAGGAAATTATTAATTGCTGCATGCAGCCAGCTCCATCCTACAATCTTAAAGGACAAATCCACCCCAACAAAATCTTGATTTGAATAAAAAGAGAAAAATTCAACAAGCATAACACTGAAAATTTCATCAAAATAGGATGTAAAATAAGAAAGTTATGACATTTTAAAGTTTCCCTTCATTTCACAAAACAGTTAAATGCACATCTCGGTCGGAATGCAAATGAGGGAACTGATGACATCACTCACTATTTCTTTTGTTTTTTATCATATGATATATGAAATATTTTGATTTTCTTGTTATTGTTATGCGAAATGATGATGTTTCATTCCTCCCTGAACAAGTGGAATTCCATTATTAAATTTATTTTGTGCTTCAGGCAAGGAGGTCCTAATCATCAAATTTGTAAAACTTGAAATACTGTACAATTCAAACAATAAAAAAACAAAAGAAATAGTAGGTGACATCATCGACTCTCTCTCATTTGGATGTAACTGGCTCGTTCATATGACTATTTTGTTAAAAATAAGCGAAACTTTGAAATGTCATCACTTTCTCATTTTACATCTTATTTTGATGAAATTTTCACCATTGTGTTTGTCTGATTTTTCTCTATTGATTCAAATCAACATTTTTCTGAGGTGGACTTGACCTTTAAATGCCTCTATTAGAAAAAAATATTTCAACTTGACGCCGCCAGACTGCTGATGAATCCCCGTAATAACTCAAAGAGATCAATAGTCTCCTTGATTAGATATCATTTTCCCTCCTATCCCAAACCTGGAAGAGACTTTCACCGACATCTGTTACAAGCTATGGAAATCCTTGCATCTGATTGGCTGCAAGCACATTAGTCATTGAAAATCACAGACAAGGTGTTCAATGAAACACTACCCTAATCGATGGGTGACAACAACATTTGCTCCGCTCTTAATATCTCAAAGGGGATGATACAGTTAGTTGGGATTGTAATAAGTTTTTGGTTCAAAATAATGTGAAGATACGGAATAGGGTTCATTTAGTATTGGAGACCAGATTTTAAGTTTGGCTTATCGTGCAGATTTTCTATTGGAGCAATTGTCGCCAGAGCAAATGTCATGGAACCATTCAACGTTCCAGGGGCCCATTGCACAAAGAGTTGCAATCACACGCAACTCCAAAAATTGAACGCAACTTGATTTTCAACCAATGAAAAACGCATATTAGGGACTTGCGCTCGATTATTTTTAATTGTGATCAAATGCAACTCATTCTGCAATGGGACCCGTTTTACTGACAAATTTGCAATATCAGTTAAAAGCTACTGAAATCCTTCCATCTGATTGGCTAATGGTAAATTTGTCATAGATATCGTGTGTTTGTTACTATAACAAGTCTTTGTGAAACAGGACTCTGGTGGAGTGATTTAAACACTCTAAATGCCACTCCTCTCAGAGTGAGACGAGGGACCAGTCATTTTGGAGTGGAATTTTGCAACTTTTGAGAGTGCATTATATCGCTTCTTCTGAAGTGATGAGTGTATAATTTAGACATTTTCACTCCAGAAGGAGCTATAATGCACTCTCAAAAGATGTGAATCCACTCCAAAACGACTGGTCCCTCATCTTTCTCTTGAGAGGAGTGGGATTAGGGACCAGATTAACTCTTTTGCATTTAGATTTAATGTCCTTGTTCAATAAACCTTTATAAAACACAGGAGATTAAGTGAGATATCCCGTTCCAGATAGACACACTTATGACATCTTCACCCTGGGACTGCAAAACGAACAAACGACCTGACCATTTTCTGGGAAATTAAACCTGTCGCACCTGATACCCTTATGCAGGTGTGTCGATAGACGCTACATCCCTCGAATAACGAACTTTCTCTATTCATTGCCATGCATGCTGCTGCACTGCTAGCAAATATGCATGGCCATAGCAGATCAATATTCGTCAGGTTACGTTGTAACCGCAATTATTTGCCACAAGATCACCCTCCGGCGGCCCTTCCAAAGTGGCGACAGGTTCATACTGATAAAGGCGAGTTCAGAAATGAACCTGCTGACAAGACACACTAAGAATATGTACAACTAGGAAACTAAGAGTAGGATTGATTTTTTGCAAGATTATTGTATACATATCTTTGAAACAAAAAATTGAATGAGAGCAAAACTGGTATTTTTGCCCCCTCCACCCAATGAATGAGGAAGGGGGCATTTTGGTAAGGCGGTAGGGTCATTGATTACAAGTTTTGAAAAAGCCCTCTCCTCACAACCCCCCCTCAATTATAATAAATTTTGCCTCTAATTTCTACTCTTGTCTTTCTAATTACTAATATTATTACAGTTATTTATTCTTTTTTATTTCAAAATCTGCTTTACTTAAACTTTGTTATCATCATCATCAAATCTTTTTTTTCTTGGAAGGGAGGTGAAAATATCAATGGAAGCTACACAACGCAAGGTTTCCAATGCCCAAAAATAATGTTTTACTATTCAAAAAATAATTTGTTGAATGAATAATCAATTAGATGTTGATTATGTATTTATAGGTACATGTATACATAAAGGCAATTCATGTATTTAACCTTTCTGTATATTCATTCCTCTACCTATCCAGCAGTAGAGATGTTTGCCTATCATGTTTTAACTGTTTGCTATTCAAAGAGACCATTCTAGCTGGAAATGCCTCCAAGCAGGTCCCTCGTTCAATTTGAGTTTCACGATGTAAATGATTTGAACATAGTTGCAAAACACCTCCTCCACTTTTCATCCATTCATTACATGCAAGCGCACACACAAACTGTCTATTTTGGTCGTTTCGATCATCCCCAAAAGATTGATTTACAAAGGGTCTTGACCAACGACAAACAGCTCTTGAACAACAATAATTTGTCTTCAGGACAGCACGTTCCCATGAAATAGCACCAGGGGCAAACATAAGGAATGTGTTGAATTATCATTGGGGTACTGCCGGATTGGGAGATGATCGAGGATGTGCTTTCACAATTTTTCATTGATACCTGAAAACATATTTTGGTCAAAACATTACAAAAGTTCCTCCAGATGGTTATATTCTATGACTGTACAATGGTTCGTTTATGTCCAGTGCAGGGGCCGTGGAACAGTTTTGAACGTGAGGGGGGGGGGGCTGACCATGCAAAATATCACAATCAGATGGTCATGTTTACAAGTTTGTTAACAGTTTTTCGAAAGAGTGGGGGGGGGGGAGGAGCTGAAGACTATCCCCCCTTCTGCATTAAAACTTGCCTCTCTTGGGGCCTGTATCGTGACGTAATCATCGTATATCTTCCTTGCTCTGGAAGAAAGCTTGGAGGATTTGAGCTTCTTGTAGTCCTCGCAGGCCAACCAGAATTCGATGTTTTCATCGCTGAACTCGGTTTGGAGGAACTTTCTGAACGCTTCCAGCCCATCTAGGGAAAGAATAGATAAAACAGAAAGAAAATATCAATGAAAATATGAAGACAAAAAATTGTTCATGTATTTACAAAAAAAATGTTGGCATATTTTCCCTTCCACTTCTGACATTAGACCTTTATCTTCACTAGAAAATATTCCTCTTTTTTTCGCATACTTTTCCCCTTCTATTTCTGACGTCCCTTGAAGAGCTTAGCCGGATTCTTGAATCTGCAAGCTTAATTTCTTGGGGCACAAATTGTTACCTGCATACTTTTCCCCTTCTATTTCTGATGTCTCTTGAAGAGCTTAGCTGGATTCTTGAATCTGAAAAGCTTACTTTCTCGGGGGCACAAATTGTTACCTGATACATTCCCTTACGCATGCACAAGATTTGCAATAACCCCCTGGTAAAGTAGTTCATGTCACACATGTCAATGCTGTACAAACAAATCTCAAAGACTCTTTGAAAAATGTATCCCACACAAATGGATATCTTGATCGTCGATATTGTATTTTTTTTACAACTGCATTTAATTTTCCAGAATTGGCTAATTCAATGATATACAAAATGAACGGCCATAAATCTCCTTCCTCCTTATCCTGCTCCCTTTTTTATTCCTCTTTTCCTCCTGCTCCTTCTTTTTCTTCTTCTTCTCCTCCTTCTTCTTCTTCTTCGCTAGAAAGATGGGCATCCCTCAGCCTACATCTTATCCATATTGCAAATATCATTGCTTGATTCTTCTTCAAATTATGGCTTCTTGATAAAATTCCACATCCCCTATTAAAAAGAAAGAACACATCGTCCCTGTTATCCTTATATAAAAGAAAACATTGAGCCAACAGCACCATCTCATGTCCTCACTGGCTCAAATTTGGCCAGGTTCCCAACCCACAATGCAACATTCTTAGCAGTGTACTCTTGTAATATAGCATGACAAAAAACTTCCATTTGAGAACACTATACCCCAGTTCCCCCTCTCATCAACTCTCTTCTCCAGCCGTAACTGCCTCAAGAAAGCAATTTAAGTATCAAAATCCCTGTTTCTTGACGTTGGTCCGAAGATAAAACAACAGCCTGGCATATACAGTCACAGCAGGGGACCACACACGATGGGATGCAGTGCGGTCCCTGTAAGCATGCCGTCATTTTTATTCTCTTACTTTCCTTATTCCGAGGTCGATTTTCTTCGTTCGAAATTGAAAATGGACTAACATTGGGTTACTGAGTACAATATGCCTTTGAAAACGTGATTAAATATGGAATACAATAATTTCATTCGAAGGTCCTACTACAGGCAGAGAAGTCTTATGTAATAGCGCAGCTGTTGTTTATCTTTTCGTCCTTTGCTCAATGCTCATATACTGGCCTGTGGGGGTGAAATTGAGACAGCGGGGATAAACCCCTGGATTGATAAAGCACGGTTGATAAGGGCTTGGAAATGATTTTTAGGAGATCCAAATGGAAAATGGGGCACAACACCGCAGTTCGCAATCCGAACTGAGATCCAAATGGAAAATGGGGTACAACACCACAGTTCGGATTGCCAACGTGGTGTTGTTTCAAAGGGAAGTTTGATGTAATGGACCCACTTAAATGATTAATACACTAATAATTCTTATTAACTACCTAATGCATTCACGCCTGAACATTGATTGGTGATTGGTGGTGATTTTTTACCTGATTGCTAAGAAAGCATGAATGCTTGTAAGCAAGCAACCAGAGGACCGATGGCTTAAGGTCCTCTCCGAAGGACCTGGTACTGAGGATTAATGCCTTACCAAAGGGCACTTGCGCACCAAGTGGGAATCGAACCCGGGTCACCGGAAAACGAATCCCCGCTCTACCGACTCAGCTATCGCTACCCAATATAAAAAAAGTGCAAAACATGTAAATTTCCTCTTTTAAAAACATTTTAGTTTCTCTATACAAATAATTTTGGTGATTTTTCCCCTCTGTATAGTCTCAAAATGTAGTTATCAAGGCTGGCTATTTATAACACACAGTTTATGAAAAACCATACAAAGTGCTTTTCAGTTGAACACTCTCCATTCAAAAGTGATAGTGTTTCAATCCAAGTATTCAAAATTGGATGAAAAATAGAAATGGATGATGGATGAGATCCCCCGATTCTAGACGAAACTATGAAGTCAATGAGGAGACGAGAATTCTGGGATTTATTGAAAGACAAATCTGGTATGGAAATCATTCTATCTTCGGCCACATCTTTAGCTCAATCATGGCCTTCCAGTTAAAATGCACTTCGACCCACTTTCTCGGCATGCCTCCGAAAAACAAACCTGCAAGCCTCTTCAGATGCTAATATGTCTATTTGTTGTTGTGAGTCTTCCCTTGACGGAGAGACTGGGAAAGAGGATCAATCGTACAGAAAAAGGATAGCCTGCATGCACAGACCCTTACTTTTCACAATTTGCATAGTACATAATGCAGAGTCTGAAGTAGTAAGACTAGATCCACTCATGTACACTGTACTGTGGTAGAGAGAGTATTCAGTGCATCCCAGAAAAAAAGGGAAACCGGGATTCCCCTGTTTTTTTCTTCAAAGGCAAATGAATGATGCTATTTCATTCACATAATCATATCATTCAATTATTTCTCTTCATTTTGATACCCAATATGAGACGAACACTTCTTGCATTAATGAGCAAGACGAGTTTGAAATTTCAATGTCAAAATCAGGTTGCGCAGAAAAGTTGAACAAGATTTGTTCATGTTACTACAACCATGCTTCTTCGACGACTGGCTCATTAGCATTTCTTTTGTATTCTTTAAGCTTCTCTCACTGATCCCTGAAATGAGAATGTATTCAGATTGTATGAGTTTCTGCGCAACATGTCTCAATATTCATCGTTTGTAATCTGCCATGCACAAACGATTTGTGAATATGTTGGTATCAAATTAAAGATGAGATTCCATTCTTACCATAAATATCAAATTTATGATAAACACATAATTCATAATTGTGAAATCTGTCTCTGAAAACAGGTTTCCTTTTTTGTGGCATACCCTGTATATAAACCATGGCTGGCTCTTGACACAGACAGGGAGTTTGGCATCTAGTCTTCACTTCAGACTTAGTTATAATTGGTTTAAGTGTCACATATGAGTCTGCCCTTGCAGACTTACAAAAGGTGCGGTGTTACATTAATGTTTAAGTCATTCATTGTGTTAACACTTTATCAGTGTCATCTCAAAATATCAAAGTGTTTCACAGGGGGGGGGGAGGAGTTATTATTAAAAAAAAATTTCAATTAGGACAATAACTTCCTAATGTTACAGCCCATACTGAAGCAATAGTACGGTGTCAATGATGTGACTTATGAACCTTCTCACACATCTGAGCTAGTCATTTACATCTAGACACAACTCTTTTCTTAGTTTGCATGAATAATTGGGAATAGACCTTTGCATTTCCCGCAGTGACCCACCTGGCCATCACAGGACACACAGAAAGAGTCAACATTAAGTTCAGATAATCAGCACCAAGAATACATCA
The DNA here is from genome assembly GCF_018143015.1 of Lytechinus variegatus. Classification (NCBI taxonomy): domain Eukaryota; kingdom Metazoa; phylum Echinodermata; class Echinoidea; order Temnopleuroida; family Toxopneustidae; genus Lytechinus; species Lytechinus variegatus. The sequence continues at coordinate 19,246,130 of NC_054754.1, read as the reverse complement.
CAGTATCTAACAATTTCGCAACAGTGGTAAAACACAATGCAAGAAAACCCTATTCATAATACCTCCATTCATCTTCATGATTTTACGGTCACACTTCATAATTCCGAAGGTCGTAATTCCAAAGATTCTTTATTCCGAAGGTTTGTAATTCTGAAACACGTAAATTGCCTATACCTTGATGTTCGTTAATCCGAAGATGTAAAAGGGTTTGTTATTCCGAACAATTGTGGCGTTAATTTGAAAGTTTGATAATCCGAAAACGAAATAAGGTTCGATGCTCCAAAGGTTCGTTAATCCGAAAACGAAATAAGATTCGTTGTTCCAAAGGTTCATTAGTCTGATAATGAAATAAGGTTCATTAATCATTTCGTTTTTGGACTAACGAACCTTCAAAATTACGAACCTCATTTCGTTTTCGGACAAACGAACCTATGGAAATACGAACCTTCGGAATAACGAACCTTTGGAATAACGAAGCTTCAGAATTACGAATGTATGCGGATTTTACTGTCTATGCCCGATTTGGATTGTAGTTACAACATCGACTGGCTCTACTTTCGAGGACATCAAATATATTGCCCTTAAAAGAACCATATCTCCCTCATCTGTAAACTCCTGCCAATAACAATTCTGTTGCAGCCAATATGGGCTTCCCTCCGATGCCGATCAAGATCATTTGATTACCTTGCCAAAGGAAATAAATGTAATACTCACTCTTATCTCTCAACAAGTTTTCGAATGATTCGCCCCATTTCCGTACGTCCTCCACCTCGAGTAAAGAAATCTTCTCGCAGTTGAATTTGTTGGTGTCTCGTAGTGAACTGTCTGTATGGCGCCTTCGCAGAAAGCGCATTTTATCCTTCAAATCCCGAGCACTGTAGCAGAAAACAAACATGGAAAGAAAAAAAAAACTTTATTAGAAAATGAATTCTACAAGATGATAGCTTTCAAATCAAAACTTTTGAAATCCGATAGAGCGAGAAGGAAAATGAAGAACTGTCTGAAACCGAGGCTAGTGTTGCTAGGAAGTGCTTGCTTCTTTGGAGGCACGCACAAGCTAAGAAACCTGTTCAAAGCACTGAAAATACTTTTCAGACAAATGACAAACTGCGCATAAAGCAGCACAAATACAATCCCTACATTTTTTCAAACCAAATCAATAATTTTTTATTTTATAGGTGAGAATTCACATGCTGCTGGGCAGGCTGGCACATGCCTTAAAACCCAAATAAACGACAGAGCAAGCTACCTCATTACATGTTTGTTTGCAATTACGAGTTGGGAAAGATTTCGGAATTTAAACAAATATTGCATAGGAAGAACAAAAAATGACTAATTAAACTTCACAAATATCGAGGTTTCTTTTCAAAATAATTTTAAAAGTGAGACAACAAAAGATCCTAACACATTTTCTCAGCTGGTTAGGAACCCTTGTGTTGATTTCTCAGAAATGTAAGCCTCATTTCACTGGATGGATGCAGTAACATGACCCAAACTCATACCCTCCTCCGTGGAGAAAAACAATATACAGAGAGTGATATGGAGACACGAGGTGGAAATGTCATTTTGTATCAGATTTTAAGGAGGAGTGCTCTTTAAAGCACCCTTGATATTACAAGTATGGTATCTACGATAAGATGGAGAACATGAGATGAATTTTATTTGTTCACTCAGGGTTAATGCTCCTCCAGCCTTCTGAGGCATCTGATATTGGAAAATGTCAGTGTGCTAAAATGAACCTACCATGAGTACCAATGATTTAAGAATCGGTTGAAAAAAAATCAAATTTGTTCTACAAGCATTTTTGTTTTAAACAGCAATTGATAAATACTGGTACATATGTTAACCAACAGAATAGTTTTGAGAGTGTAGCAAGAAACTTAAATCTTAACATTTTTTCCTTACTTAAGTCATATTTTCAAGCTTATTTGCATAATATTAGAATAATAGAATGCTGTGTTTTCTTCTGGATTATACAAAATCATTGATGTTGTTGAAGGATATTATATTTTAGACTGCTATTTTTTTCTCCCTACGGACAATTTCAAACCATCCTGCTTTCGGATATCTACAAAAACAACATTTAATAATACTCGCATCGAAAACTGAAGAGCTCATTTTTCCTATGACTGAAAGATTATACTAGCTGCCAACTTAAGGAGTACTAATTTTGGGACCATCTGGTCGTAAACAAACTGTTGGATTTTCTAATGCAATTGAGCCTCAATTAAGCTTCCCCTCACTCGTAACCCCGCTGAGTTGTGTTTGCAACCGATGGGTGCAACGCAACTGTGCATATGCCCACGGGGAGAGTGCGCAGAGCAGATGACGTAAAGAGGTGTAATACAGCACGATCCCTGCCTTAAACTACTGGCGTCTAACAAACAGGCGTTTGTTAGTTTGTATGGGTATCTATCAGATGCAGCTTTGATATGTTTTCTTTCCAATTCTCTATCCCGCACACTCTCACCTCATCTCAAAACCAAGATCGTACAGACTGTTTGCCAAATGAAGCCTGGCCTGTCACCCTTGTGTCAGATTTTGCACCTCCTCTTTCAAAGTGGTTACATTTCTAGTGAAATCTAAATATGGGTGCAGTATTTTCGTCATACCAAATACACGATGGAACAACATCGACTCCCCCCCCCCCTCCAGTAGGTATATGGCATACACAGACTTGCCAACTTCTACAACCACAAAAAAAGTATTCTTAGAAGGAAAAAAGAAAGTATTTTTTTTTACAAAAAAAGAGAGTATTTTACAAAAATTCCTCAACATAATAATCACCAGCCTGTTGGAGTGAGATTGGTGAAAAACATGTGAAATGACTCTACTTGAAAACTTGATCACCTTTTTAACCATGTGCTCTTAGGCGAGAATTTACTTGTTCTTTTCATGGAACAAGTTACTGGCCCGACAGCGATTTTTACTGGTCTGGGACTGTCAAACCGGCACTCGTGTCACTTGCTTTGTAAAATACATACTCCATGATCAGAAATTGAAAATAAAACAATTCATACAAAAAAATTATTGGTGTATTCATAGCAAAAAAGAGGCACAAATACTCTAACAAGGGAACGGTTGCCACGTCTGCATACACTGCTTGGTTAAAAATTTTAGTTAGAAATTATCTTACAAATCAGGAATCCCAGATCAGAAAGAGGGTAATGAAAAAACAAGAAATGTATATCATGGACACAACTCTGTGATTATATCCATGTTAGTGGAAAAGTTATATGGAAGCAAGGCTGAGGTTGCATCATCACATCTGAGCTCGTACGTGAATGAAAATCCATCGAATAGCCTTCCTTAATCGAGTTAATTACTTATTGAGGCAAGCATTTCTTTGAATGAAGCATGCAATCTCTGAAGGTCGAGGGTCATCTCTTGAAGGATTTGACAACCTTCCCTGTACAAGGAGATGAATGAAGTCATCACATCACGTATGCTTATCTTAAAACAGGATGAATATTGTAATTAAGAGAGAATTTGAGAGTAGGGAGATTCAATGAGCTTCGGCCTGGATCTTGAAAACCATCCAACCTTTCGTTATCATCCAAGACTAGTTGAAGGGCACGTAGAGGCCAGCGGAAGATATCACTTCGCAGAAACCCCACCGCGCTCAGCCTCGCGTACGTAACGACTCGAGATGTGGCTTTAATCAGAAAGGTATCTTGCCGTGATTTGATTTGCGTGCGAGGACTTGTTTGTCCATTGCACCAGACATAACACATCTCAGCACTCTTTTTTTTTTCATTTTGTTTCCTCTATTTACATGTCCAAGATGGAGCATTCAATCAAATAATACATTTCTAAATGCAAGCATCACAACCAAGACTCAGAGCTACCAAGTCTCAAGCATTATGCGTGAGACTCACGCATTTTGGACTCTTGTTCATCCCCTCAAATCTCTGTCTCACGCAACTATCACAGCCTATCCCAATATATATTGTACACAATGTCTGTGATCTCACCCAGATTCACAGAAAATCTCACGCATAGCTGGTCTTTGAACTTGGCATCTCTGAAGACTCATAAGATCCCAAATCAGACACATACTGTTTATTTCAGAACATTCAGCCATACCTTGGGCCCATATTTCTAAAGCCCACCCACCGCAGGAAGTACAGTTTAACCTTTCAGTGCATGCCATCCATTTTCTGATGGGGTAGAATAGGGCAAATTTCTTGATCCGAGAATACCTTGCATTCTCAATTTTCAAGTTTTTCTGAATTCCCCGATGACATTCAACTGTAAGGAAATGTTGTTGCATCTCCAAGAAAGCTCTGAACAAATCAAAGATTCCCAGGATGAGGATAAACGTGGACATCCCTCACGCTCCTAGACACGATTTTTCCATCCTCCCATTAAAGAATGAACTGTGTAGGTTTCAGTGTTAAAGAATGAACCAGCTGGAACTGGAAGAAGTTACTTGTGTGAAAGAAACAAAATGGAAGATCCAGGGAATAAATTACACTGGGAATGGGGGCGATTTAGCCCCCCCCCCATAATGCTAAAAAAGCCCTGGAAATCCCCATTCTTTGCAATGTTAAATCTCACCTAATGTTGCAGATTCAGGTATTTTGTTGTCAAAAGTAGCACCAAAAATATAAAAATAAATATTTTTGTGTGTGCCTGGGAAGATCAATGAAAGCCACCACACTTAAAAAAAATGACTGTTTGATGATACAAAGTACAATTTTCCAAGAGCTTTTATCACAGCTAAAAGATTCAATGCCCCCACATTATATGCATTATTGGTAACCTCAATATCATGACATTAGGTATTTTACATTTGTAGTTCTATGGTTTTCTTGAAATATCAAGAAATAACCCCAATTCAACTAAATAGGTTATTTATAATCTCTTAGATTGTAATCTGAATAGTGACATTTAATTTAGAATATTAAAACAGAACTCGACTTGAAATGAGCGGGTGTTCACATCTTGTATAGATACCAAATCTTGTTTTTAAGAAAATATCAACAATTGTTTGGTGTGATAAGAAGAAAACCTGACAGGATGACATTAAAAAAAACAACCAAATTTCATATCGCAATTATTACTTTGAAACTTGAGATAATGATGTTGAATTTTATGGGATGTCACATTTTTACAAAGTTATATTAGGAGAAACTACACAAAAGCAGAGAGTTACACAAAGATTACCTATCTTCAACCTCATTTTCATTAGTTGAACAGGCATACATTCACAGTAAGGATCATCAAAATATGAAAACTCGGCAGTTAATCTTAATATTACAAGTAAATACATACTGTTTGAAGCTATTGAAATTGGATTTTACGATCTCCAGTTTGTTGATGAAGTTCTTTATGAAAATGAAAATTTCCTTTGAGCGAAACACACAGAAATTACATCCAACACAGGCTCAGAAAAATGCATAGATGGCACAGAAATGATTTCCTCCAAATCACCTTCTTCAATCTAGATCATCAGCAATTCGAGACTGAGGATATATCTAGGCTGTAAATCTACTCCGTCAAAGGCAAATCTCAGATTTTGAGATCACACGAACCTTGGTGGATATGCCCTCAAACCTCCAAAACCCTTAAAAAAAATTAATGTTTTTCTTTCTTCCTAACTCGTCCGTCTCTTCATCTTTTTTCTTCTTTTTAATTTAGCCCTCATTCACTTATTTCTACGCATTGAGAACCCTACTTTTGCTACTGGCAATATCGGTCAGGCTAAAACTGCTCTATCGTCACTCCTTCATTACATATCTCATCTAGCTGTTGATGGAGGAGGAACTATATATGCAAAATGCGTTGGAGTATATACAAAAAAGAAAGAGGGCATTTCTAAAGAAAGACCGTTGTGGGCTTTTTAATGGCTCGTCAAGGTAATAATGCTGTAATATATCAAAAGTTGTACTGATTGCAATCATGTACCATAAGATCATCCACCCTTTCCTTGTTTGCCTTTGTAAATATCCTTTTTTTAAAGAAAAATATTATATTGATTATAGAGTTTGATGTCATTGAGTGCACCTGTAAACAACATCAACATTTCATGAAGGAAGGTGACAATGACGGCATCATCGGTCAATATTATTCTTAAAATAAAAAAATGAAAAAAAAAATATTCACAGAATCCAATCATTATGACGGATTGCGTCAGTGTGAAATCATGAAGCAAGGATTATTGATTTTATGATCATTGCGATGCGAAATTGGGGCGAAGGCAAATTGGCAGCCTCAATCCATTTAACCTTTAGTGAGCGGCATGCGTGCAAATTGGCACACACCCGGGAGACCCGCAAAACCAAGAGCGCTTTTAAACCTATAGTGCATCGACTCCCAGTGAAAAAAATTGGAGAAACCAAAAGAATTTGAAAATTAGTGGGCAAGAAAGTATGAGAATTTTCATCAAGATGGAAAGAAAGAATGAGAAAAAGATAGAGAGAGATGGACAATGAGCAAAAGTAAAACTGCTGATGAATTGTTGCTAACAAAATTGACAGCATCCTAAAATGAGCAAATTTAATTGACACAATACCATCTGGTGTGCTTATCAATTACTGTATAATTTATATATTTTCATACAATTTTGTAACAGATGAATCTAGTGCCATACATCATTTTTTCAACAAAATAATACCTATTAAGGTTGCACTACTTCAAGTTGCTAGCTTTATATCCCACTATCGACAAGTCTAGCGTGTGATATCACAGAACGAAATCGAAACCGCAAATGAGAGAACAGGGGGACATCAGACACGGGTTAGAGGAACGGTAAGGTGTTCTGGGACCCTACTAGCAAGGAAACGTATAGGGGTGCTGCGAGAGTATATGGGTTAATCTAATAACAGTCGTCGGTACAGGGCGCTTGATTATCATAGCTATGGGATTGGACTTGTACTGTCAGCATCAAGTTTCTGAAGTTGGGCAAAGAATATGGTACATGGGATGGGAGGAGAGGTCTACTGATTTGATGGGGTCTAGATGAAGATAAATAATAAACAGGAAAGAGCCAATGCCAGGTAATTAGCAGTTCTTGGGCTTCCAATGTACAATCGTACTGCTTTAGGCACATTCAAACTTCACGACCGGAAAGGTCATGATGCAGTTGTCCTCTGAAAACATAATCTTGATTTCATTTTGTAAAGTTCACAAAAAACACACAATTCAATGAGGCATCCTGATTTCATCAATCCAACACAAAGATGCTCAAAGCCTTCGAGGAAACTCTTGCTTCTAGCATGCGAGGAGAAGCAATTACTAATACTTTGTTCGATGATTAGTTTTTAATAGAAAATTTCTAATGAAATTTCATGCTCAGAGTAAAAAGCAGATCAACTTGATTTCACGCATTTCAAAGTTTTTACACTCATTGCTTGAAAATGGCAGCTACACTGACAATGTTATGAGTTTCAATATATATTTATATACCTCCAAGCCTTTATAATTCCACCATCATTTTCTACTTAACCTTTATTCTTTAACACTAACTGCCATTCAATAATCCTCGGACTCTCAACTCTTTAGTAAATATAACGCCTATCTATTGTTTAAAAAATAAACAAAAACAGTCAAGTGGGATAATGTAATTTTGATAAGTGCATATATTCTTTTTTGAATGAGAGCGTCATTAAAAAATAAACCAACAACCCTCTTACTCTCTTTCCAGTTTGCCTCATTTTTTACCCTCTTTATATATTTTTATGTAAAATGGGCCTGTTGCAGATAGAGTTGCAATCAAACACAACTCCAAATGTCAATTGCAAATTGATTTCCAACCAATGACATGCTTGCATTAGGGACTTGCGCTTGATTTTTTAAAAGTTGAATTTCAATGCCTCTCTTTCTGCAAAGGGCCCCCGACCTTTTTACCTCAACGAGGACAGGAAATTGAATAAGGTCAAGCAGGGGAGAGTTTCACAAAGTGATCTGTCGGTGATTCTCACTACCAACAGTGATAAGCTACTAAAATCCTTGCACCCGATTGGTTTAAGAGCAGAGGAGTCAGTGAAAGTCAATAAAAGAACTTTTTATGAAACACCAAGAATCAACATAGCAATATCAATAAGACAATATCTATGTTCCTTACATGCAAATTTAAACTAATTAAAAACAAAAATTCATTGTAAGTTCCTTTGCAAGAATTTCATTTTATACATAAATGGTGCTTCAGCATTTAAATCTTTTATCTTTCATAATATATTCCAAAAGTAGAAACAGGAAATAAAGTCAGGTCAAATTGGAATTTTAAATAACTTTATCTCCTGCCCATGCCCCATACCACATGACTCTAAACATAATCTCTATTTTAGTGGGGACTAGATCCGCTGCCCACATAATATCGTTGCTACACATTATTTTTATTTCATTTATTCATTATTTGTTTTTTTTTCAGAGTGAATGTCTCACATGTTATTAAACATGAGGGATGGCCTTAGTACCTTTTAAGAATAACAAGAAATCATTATCCTCAAGTTTTTAGTGGGCTACCACAGAAACCCCTTTTCTGTCTATCTTTCACTCTTTATTGTATTTTATGCAATAGACCGTTATTTAAAGAAAGCTGCAAAGAAAATTGAAGGTCAATCATGAAACGTTAAACATTTCCGTTTCTTTAAGCACCAGCACAAATGATCTCAGAAGGACCTTAAGACCTAGCTTCAGTTGTGCTAAGAATGGGTTGACAGGAAAAATGATATTGCTACAGGCGTTTTATTTTGGCTACAATTTAGTAAAAGCCCATGCTCTATGAAACGTGAGATGTGACCTTTAATCAATGCCTTTCATGCCTAACAACAATACGTAATTTACTACAAGTAAACAGAGTTCCAGCTTGTTCAAATCTTCCATTTTTATTCATTTCATATCCATTCATTTCCAAACAGGTATGAACTATGAACAGGAAACTGCACGATCTCTGTCCATGTCTATACAGTATGTCCTTACTACATTATTTGTTTTATCCATACTGAGTGACCACGTTTTCTAAAATGTGAAAAATGACCTTTAATTCCTTTTGTGAATAGCAGGAAATCACAGCCTAAATTTGTTGCAGGCTAGCACAGAACTCCATTTCGTCCTTATTTTGCTTTTATTTTTTTCAGCATGGGTAAAAAGATCAGGAAATTCAAAAAGGTCAACCACAATCTTCTTAAAGCAACTTACTCACGTTTTCTTGAATTTGAGAGATGACGGCAATGCCTTTCACAAATAACAAACTATTATCTTCAGATAGTTCATATTCACATACATTTGTGCTAAGAATGGGTTGACAGGAAAAATGATATTGCTACAGGCGTTTTATTTTGGCTACAATTTAGTAAAAGCCCATGCTCTATGAAACGTGAGATGTGACCTTTAATCAATGCCTTTCATGCCTAACAACAATACGTAATTTACTACAAGTAAACAGAGTTCCAGCTTGTTCAAATCTTCCATTTTTATTCATTTCATATCCATTCATTTCCAAACAGGTATGAACTATGAACAGGAAACTGCACGATCTCTGTCCATGTCTATACAGTATGTCCTTACTACATTATTTGTTTTATCCATACTGAGTGACCACGTTTTCTAAAATGTGAAAAATGACCTTTAATTCCTTTTGTGAATAGCAGGAAATCACAGCCTAAATTTGTTGCAGGCTAGCACAGAACTCCATTTCGTCCTTATTTTGCTTTTATTTTTTTCAGCATGGGTAAAAAGATCAGGAAATTCAAAAAGGTCAACCACAATCTTCTTAAAGCAACTTACTCACGTTTTCTTGAATTTGAGAGATGACGGCAATGCCTTTCACAAATAACAACAAACTATTATCTTCAGATAGTTCATATTCACATACATTTGTGCTAAGAATGGGTTGACAGGAAAAATGATATTGCTACAGGCGTTTTATTTTGGCTACAATTTAGTAAAAGCCCATGCTCTATGAAACGTGAGATGTGACCTTTAATCAATGCCTTTCATGCCTAACAACAATACGTAATTTACTACAAGTAAACAGAGTTCCAGCTTGTTCAAATCTTCCATTTTTATTCATTTCATATCCATTCATTTCCAAACAGGTATGAACTATGAACAGGAAACTGCACGATCTCTGTCCATGTCTATACAGTATGTCCTTACTACATTATTTGTTTTATCCTTACTGAGTGACCACGTTTTCTAAAATGTGAAAAATGACCTTTAATTCCTTTTATGAATAGCAAGAAATCACAATCCTAAATTTGTTGCAGGCTAGCACAGAACTCCATTTCGTCCTTATTTTGCTTTTATTTTTTTCAGCACGGGTAAAAAGATCAGGAATTTCAAAAAGGTCAACCACAATCTTCTTAAAGCAACTTACTCGTTTTCTTGAATGTGAGAGACGACGGCAATGCCTTTCACAAATAACAACAAACTATTATCTTCAGATAGTTCATATTCACATACACTTATAAACCCATACTTACGTGTCTTTGATGTATATTCAATGGTTGTAGGGCTATCCAAGTTAGATATTAACATACTGATCTATTATACAGCATACTGGTACAATTCATTACAAGTCTCATCCATTTTAAAATTTGGATCAATGTATTCTGAGAGTCCCAACTAGCACACTAGCAATCAATTATAAAAGAAATGAAGATCCCTAAAATCAGTTATAAAAATTGTGATTGATTGACTGGCGATTTGCAATTAGTTATAGTCTGCCTCTTGCAATAGAAATAATAGACTGATTCTATACAGTTATGCTAATACTGATCACAAATTTCTTATTAACATTTGCAATCAATTTTGAATAAATCATCATCATCACCATCATCATCAACACTATCACCACCATCAGCATCATAATAATCACTATCACCATCATCATCAGCATTACCAACATCATCATCACCATCACTTCACCATCATCATCATCATCATCATCATCCCCATCATCATTATCATCATCATCACCATCACCATCAACATCATCGTCATCATCGTCATCATCGTCATCATCATCACCATTATCATTATCATCATCACCATCACCATCATCATCATCGTCATCATCGTCATCATCATCATCATCATCATCACCATCACCATCGTCATCATCGTCATCAGCAGCAGCTGCAGAACAAGCAACACCACCATCACTGAGTAACACATTCTTTTGGATGAGCTCACTTTTATATCCAACTTTGACAAGAATGTTCCCGGCATGTGAAAACAAAGAATCTTCCCGGACTTCCCATTCTAAGCAACAACGAGTCTCCATCAATATTCCCCACCTCGGTGAAATCTTAACATATATTTTTTGACAAATACTTTTTGCAAACATCTCTGCACTTTGTACCCCTTGGAAGACCAGCAGCACCATGATTGATGCTGCTGAGTAGGCCATCCTCCCATTTTCATTTGTCAATTTCGTATATGTTATCAATCTATATGTATTGTTAAATGTTTGAAAAGAAATCCATTCAATTCAATTCAAAGGAAGTCATAGCAATGACTAAAACAAAGAAAAAACATACAAAGAAATAATAAATTACAGAATAAAACAAGATCTTCAAAGCTTTAAAACTGTTGTGAACTCGGGGAAAAATACATTTCTAATAATTTGAAAACACCCCTTTTTCCACTTCACGTCAATGAGTGATGTTGTACATGATACACAATTTTGTTTTCACTTTTGAACAAAGAAACAGAACAAATACAGACTGCTGCTTAATAATCAAATTGTCAATTCAGAGGGAATCTGCTTCCGGCCAAATTGAATTTTGTCTCTACCATCAGCGCAAATATCAATGAACAATGAAAACAGTCCAGTCGAGGCCTTTCTTTGGGGGTCTCTCTCTCTAACATTAGAATGAAGTTATTGATCTGTACAAGTTGACGTGCAAGAAATAGAGCATCGATTTCCCAGTGTATCTGAAAATAAAGTGTGTCTCAAACAAAAATACTGGCAATAATGGTGGCTTCTTAGAGGCACTCCAGCCTGGATGCTTGATGCCATTGGCACTAATATAAATGCAATATAAGGAAACACCTGATCTCAAATTGGATAAAACAATCCTGCACTGAAAGAAAAAAAGAATTCTGATATTATGAGAAACTAGAAAAAAGTCTTTACAAAGACCTTATTCTATATTTGAGGTCAATGATTGCATATCTGATTAGGTTGAACCTATAATACTTCTAGAAGTATAATCCGCAGAGGCAAGTTGACTGAGTTTACATCCAATTTCAAATCATCATTCTGATTCATTATTGTTTTAAGGCAATTCACATTAGCAAATAATGTGGGATGTGTTGTTCAAGTAATGGTAAATCTGCATTTTTATCATTATCTCTACTTCTTTTTGGGTCACATTATGTGTGATTTGCGTTGCAAAGTTTATAATTTGCCTGTTTTCACCCCAAAAATATGATGGCTGGGATTTAATAAGCAAACTAAATTGTACATTACACTGCAATAACTCTGGTGTTGATTTGACACCGGCCCAGAATCTATTATGTCCACACCAGAGAAGTGTTAAACGATACCAGTTTCGTTTTGGTCTAACACTTATCATACTCAATAATCAATGCAACCAATCATAGAAATCAGCCTTATGATCAATTGCTAAGCTTAATGTTAAGGGGTCCAGGGTTGGAGATACACGACCCTGTCTTAATGGAGAAACTTACATTAGGGGTCTGTAACATAAAGTTTAGTGATTGAACATGGGCTGATTCCTATGATCTCAGCCTTATGATCAATTATAAATAAAAACTTTATGTTATAATGTCCATGGTTTAAGATACACTACCCTGTCTTAATGGAGAAACTTACATCAGGGGTCTGTAACAGAAAACTTAGCGATTGATCTGGGGTTGATTTCTACTATTGGTTGGATTGATTATTGAGTATGATCAATCGCTAAGCTTTACATCATGGGGCCCCAGAGCTTTGCAAGGAAAAATGGTTGGTTACTTCATCAAGCTATGCATCAACATTTTTGTGATACTCATATTGATAAGAATTCTTCTGTCGGCCTGTAAGGTGTTTCATAAAGTTGTTTTACAGTAAGCTAAAGTTACGAGCTACTTCACGCAGGACTGGAATACGTTCTTAGGTGCTATTTCATCTTCAAAGGATGTATACCATATAATATGAGAAAGGGTCACCAGACATGCATAACCTATAAAAAGCTTTATACAACTGGGTGATCTTCCTCCTAGGTGCTATCAAGCTCAGTCTACGACAAACCTTGATTATCTGACACATTCTTAAGTTAGCTAATTATTTTCATTTTTGTCCAAATCAGGGTGCCTGTTCCATAAAGCTGTTCGTATGGTGAGTGCGACTGTTAAGAACGGCCGGTACCTTTCTCACATGCTAAATAATCACCAATGAATATCTAATGGTGAGTATCATTTCCCACAAGAAAGGATCACAAGTCGTTCTTAAAGTCACCCTTAATTGAGGAACAGCGTTATGACATGTGCCCCAGGTATTTTCGATCATACCCAAGGAAGAGAAATTGAATCTGGGCAAAGTCAATTCAGCAAGTTGGACATTTACATAAGTGCCTGTTTTACTCACTGTACAATATAGCCGGTTTTTCTGTAATTCACTATTCCAAGATGACATTAGCAAGGGTACATATCAATAAAATGTGGCATGAAATATCTTGATAGTATACTTACGTAGTGCCTTCTTTCGTAAAAGTCTCTGATCGTTTAATCTCCATGGCATTGACTAATTTTGATGTCATTATTAACGTTTTAAAAAAAACACTCGCTGCTCTCAGATTCACAACACAGGTCTCTCCAGATCACGAGGAAATACTCAATAATACTGTTTATGCTATTTAGTCTATAGATGAATATATTAGCTCCAAGGATGGAAATATGACATCGGCAAAGTTGCCTAAGTGAGTTCAATCGCAGACCACAGACCTCAGTCAGTGTTGTCAATTCCAATAATGTAAATGCACTCTAAATTAATAAATGAGTGTTAGAAATCCTCAAACAACACGCAAATATCCATATTAGGAAGAGATGAGGATGACAATACTGAGAAGTCAGAGATGTTTAGAAAAGAGAAAAGCTCTCTAAATTTACTAGTTTATGATCCGATAAGGACGAGAGTTGACGGGTCTCTTCTCACAGCTGTTGTTTTCTTGTGAAACACAAGTAGCTCACAGCGCATCTGCTGACAGCTCTGACGTGCACTAGACACTGGCTGAAAAGAAAAACCCTGGCTGATTAATTTTCAAGCAATCAGGATTTTTTGGGACTACACCAAATTGGAAATCAGATTGAAGCTTTCTCTGTAGTTTAAAAGATTTTATTTCTAAGGGGTATCCCTGTAGTGACAAAGGATGGGTTGAAATAATTGCTATCTATCAAGGAGCAGCTTCTGCGGTCAGTACATTATTAATTAGAGAGGCCTCCATCAAATCTTTGAACAGTCAAGAAGGTATTATTGATTGAAAAATCTGCATGTAGAGATCACAGAGATTTCCGACTGACCAATTAGATGCTCAATTATTCTGCTTATGTCTCTTTACGGCAGCAGGAGAAGAAAAAAAAAGCCATGTGGCGTCGACCACCTGCTCCTACTTTATGGTTGTTTACGGAAGCAAACTGGTGCTCCCTGCTTGCATTCTCTTTTTTGGTCTCTCGCCCTATCTCTTCCTCTTGGTTGAACTGCCACCTCACAAGGAGGTAAAGTTTGTTCGGCCGTACATGCAAAGAGGTGCCCTGAATACTAAAGACGTAAGAATCAAGTGTTTTTTGTTTGTAAAGTGGAGGAAACTGACGGTGCGAGGCGGGAGGGGGTTACAGCAGTGCCCACAGGTGGGTGAGAGGTGGAGCTATCCCTGCATATATCTATCGATAGCATTTGCAAGTCCACAAACAGTGATTATAAAGTCAGCCACATCAAAATCAGCAATCTGATACTCACAATTGCACGGGAAAAAATTACAAAGGCAACTTGAAATATGCTCTTGCAGAATGCATACAAACTGCCACTTTGAATCCCAGTTCATGCAAAAATGCACTTCAGTACTTTACAACTAAGCTCAGTTCAAGTGTGATCCCTAAAAGGACAAAGGGATCAAAACAAAAAAGAAGGTTCACCTCATATTGGACCAGTTACAGCTGGTACACCACACCAGGCTTGTGCACATCAAATCCAGAAAGGGCTGTTAATATGCTTCTAGAAGCCTGCAAAAACAAGCCGGTTTCGAAGCTTGGATTTAAGACAGATGGCATAGAGAGAAGGCGCCAAGGGCTGAACTTGGTTTTTGATATGAGGTAATCCAGCTTTGTTTCTTGCTCATTCTTTCCTCAAAAACATCCCTAGGCGCTACGTTCTGGATACCGATGAACCGAAAGGATTATAGAACTTCACACAAAACAACATCATCAAAACGTTTTTCCCTGGTGAATGGCAAAGTTCGTGGTATTAGATGAATGATAATCAATGATCTTCTTTCTATGCAGTAATCACAAGTAAGACGACGGGTATTTCACAAAGATGATTGAACACCAACATCCCTCGAATAACCATTGTTGAGTTGATAGTTTTTTTTTTTTTTTTGGGGGGGGGTGGGATGACGGATAGTGCAGAAATGCTGTGAGATGATATCAATACTTCACAGTCAAGCTTAGCTGACACGACACTAGGGTGGCACATGCAAGAAATGAACTCCGCAAGTCTGCAACTTCAAGCTACATAACTCTTCAAAAGAGCCTGGAGGAATGAATCCCGCGCAAGGACGATAACAAACTCGAGTCCACTGATCATCCCATGCAGTCGCTCCAAACAACAAAACCCTTCTGAGGTTCCTATATTACTAACCCCTTTCCTTACCCTGTCCCCCAAGACAAGCAATAAACAATGAACGGCAAGGAGAGAGTCCCGATGAGTCCGTCTAAATTTTCGGCAGCACAATCGCCCGCTTACGCAAGTGTCATCTAATAGGTGTGACTATACATAAACTGGCGTCTCCGACTTCACTCATCGATGTAGGGTGCCAGGATGGAGAACTGGGACAGAGGAACGAGCTGTGTACTCGCCTCTCTTGTTTCTCAAGATCTGAATGGCTCAAAGTCTTAAATTACCCCATCAAATATTGGATTTTGATGAGGTGGGTAGATAGAACGGAATCCCCCTCCAATAATTCTATTATAAATTCTTGCCCCTCCCTTCCCATCATCCTCTTATTACTCCTCTTGAATTTTAATATGATCATTGGCTTATTGATAAGATCAGAAGCTCTGCCTGAGAAGGCTAGTATGTAGCAACTTAATGTTATAGAGCTCGTTTCTTGAGCATGAGTGCCTGACTACGCCATAGGCTGCAAAAATAATATCCTCATTTCTCTTCAGCCCCTGCCATCCACGCTGTCACGTCTTTACATAAAATGATAGGCGCAAAATACAAATCCCGATTGCCATCATTATAATCCACTTGCAAATAGATTGGGGTACGATGCGAGTCAGCACTTTTGTTTAAAGGCAAGATCGTGGCTTCGGTGTAACGCCTAAATCAGGTATGGAAGGAGGAGCGCTATGAAGTACAGATGAAGTAGGAAGGGCAAACAGTGTTTAAATTAACACTTTCACCATAAAAAATGTGGTGTTAACACTACACTGCAAATGTTTACAGGATTACACCAAACTTTTCCATCTATGTTGAATCAAAGGTGTCAGTTCAACACCCTTTGGTTTTATTTTTAACAAATTCTGTTTATTGCTTTTACAGTGTTTGGTATTAAGTTCAAACTCTATGAGGGTGAGGTCCTCTAAAGATATCCATTGTTTTGATCTTAGCGCTATAACTTTTAGTGTTAAAGAAAGAAACCTTTTCCAAAGCATCACTTAACTGCAGCACATCCCATATTCCAAGTATCTACTTATAAATTAAATGGTAAAGATTTTCACTACCTCCGCAAAAATACAAGATTTCATAAACGTCTTCCACAAATACTATTTTGAACGAGAATCGTCTTGCCAAGAATCTTCTGGTTTATGATTATGCCCCCCCCCAAAAAAAAGGAGATATAATAAATATTCAGTGTAAAACAAAAAAAAATACTGCACAGACTTCTACATCTATTGCATAGACTTCAGATCACCCTTTCAAAATAATGAGAAAAATAAGTAATTCTCAAATATTAAAACTTTATATAAATAAACCTCTCAGTGTTGATGACAACTCAAACGCAATTTTGGATTAGTGCTGAACATCTCTTTTTCAGCATGACATTCAAAGAAGTTTTAAATTGAAAGGGAATTACATCATTATATTCAATTGTGATTAAAAAAAACCTCCAAGTGAGAGATTAAGTAATTTAAAGAGATTGTGCAAGAGAGAGGAAAAGAGAGAGGATTAGGGTTAGTACAGGAAGGGAACAGAGAGACAGTGTGAGAAAGAGAATGAAATAGAGAGCAAATAAGAGAATGAAATAGAGAGCAAAAAAGAGAGAAAGAGAGCGAAAAAGAGAGAAAGAGATGAGGAATAAATTACGTGAAATTGGAAAAGGGGAAGGAAAAAATATAAATGAGCAACAACTTATCAATCTCTTACAAAATTAATACATGAAAGAAAAAAAAAGATTGAAAAGTAAGAAATTTGCAAGTTGAATTTAAACAATCCTACCTTGGCAGTCCAAAATGCATATCCAGTCGAAAAATCATCTGGCCGGAGACGAAAATATAAGGCACACGCAACAATGAAGGCAGGAAATCAAGATATTGATGTTATCACACCAAGAGTCAGAGGCAAACTGCGCCTTTTCCCAGAAGTTGTCTCTTTGTAAATATATTACCAATATTAAAAGGGTTGTTTTGTCGTTGGCATTCAATGCAATAAAGGCAAAAGAAAGAGCAATTGTCTGTTGATGACTATCCCTCCTAGCTCTGCATTTTAAGTGTCTACCATTGAGAGGAAATCATATCAGATGGCTTGCGAAAAACAGGCTTTCCAACGAGATGGGTTGATCCTTGGAGTAATGAGGAGGTAAAATGGCAACAAGTTTCGAGAGACGGTGTCTCTCTCCCTCTTTATCTCTGTCGCGGCACGACTGATATCACTAACCCACACAAGATAAATTGAAAGGACCGACCTTACCATCAGAGTTCAGTACGATACAGGAGAGTCCAATAAAAAACATCAACTGTTCCCCAAATCTCTCTTTATTTCTTTCTCTCTTGTATATATTGATAAATAAATTTTTTGTGATGTTTCCCAGAGTAACAAAGGCTGACGCAGGTCCAGCGACGGTATTTGCTTGGCGCTACGAGTTGCTAGCGAAAGATGCGTTTCCAAGTATGGATAACGTCAGTAACATGAGTATAGTGGCCGCAGGTGCTGCTTGCTTCTAAAACAAAACAGAGGGTGAGGAAATATTGATGGATGGGGATTAAGAATTGTTGAATCATCTGCGGAAGGACCACAAACTGTATGTCCTGTCCAACGTGGTCGCTTCGGTCTGATAACTCATAAAAGTTGCCAGGGGATTTTATAGCTGTATATATTCCTGTTTGGCATGTGCCTATAACTTGTAAGGTTTCATGTCGATTACTAAGAGGGCTAACAGTGGTGGAATGACATCATCTTTTATATCGAAGTACGACCCGGAATCATGATCCCGGGTGGTGAGATGGATCGTTGTTTCAGGGTAAAGGGAATGCGGAAAGCTCACATGCGGAACGATGGCTGGGGAGAGAGGCAGGGAGAAAGAGAGAGATAGACAGAGAAAGGGAGGAGAGAGAGACAGACAAAGAATATGAAGGTGAGTGGGTTAGAGCATCTAATGTGGGAGAATGAGTGCGTGTGTTTCAGGACTGTTGTGTTTGTGTGGCTGGTGTGTGTACACACACATTCTGATAGCAGCATATTGCTCCGTAGGTTTTACATGTGCGCAGCGTGATATATGGACAACCAATAAGCACGTTAGCCATGCTATTTTTCGTGAAATCAACATTATGAGAAAAAGCCCACTCATACTACACATCTCTGCAGGAAATTTTGACAGGATTATTTCTTTCTCAGAAAATATTTCAATTAAGGAAGCAATATGACCGGAAAAAGAAAATTCCATCTATCAATGGTATTAAGCATTCATCATTATGTAGGAAGCATCATAACACACAAAAAATAAAATTAAAACATGATATATTGAATATGAAACAAGAAAATATTCAAAATAAATATCAGGAAGTATTATTGTCTTTCATGCAATTAATTCAAGCTCACTTTACAAATAGAGTTAATTACTTACTTGTATATCTAATTTCTTTCAGCAAAAAGTTGATTGAATTACATTTTTTATTTGTTATTGTTCAGAATGAAACAAAAAATTAATTGATTTAAAGTATGGGATAAGGCAAATGAGGATCACATGATGGAAAAATAGAAGAGATAGATAAAGTGGAAATGAACCCCTACGCAGGAATACAGTACCTACAAATGCAAAAAATGCAAAATAAATAAATAATAATATATCCTAGCGCAGACATATAGATGATGAACAAACAGAATTGTGAATGCAAGTATTTGACCCCAACTACCGGAACCAAATCGACCCAGTACAAAGCCAATAGAAATGATATAAATCAGTATTCAATGGATTAAAAAAAAATACACAAACTGCTTCTTCAACTAACAATCCAGATTTTTTTTATATATGTAGTGATTAAGTGCTCTACAAGTAACCATTGCAAGGTCCAGTCATTTAGATGGAAGGGGAAAGAGAGAAGCAATGAAAAATGGAGAAAATCAGGAGAGAAATAAGAAATGGGTATTGGAATTAAGAAAAGAGAAGTGACACCAACAAAGAAGAAGTGGATGGAGGGAGGTAGAAAGCAAGGGACAGAGAAGAGAGAGGGGTTAACAAGAGAGGGAAAGACAGAGTAAGAGAGTGAGGGAGAGAGACTGAATATAATAATGGAGAGGGGCAAGTAATAAGACAGATATATGAAGATATTCATTTAAGTTCATGACCAGGAAATGCGAAAAGGGTAAAGCACTTGATTTCACAGTAAACTCCAAGAAAATTCAAGCAAATAGGGCCAAAGTGCCCTCATTTAAATGGCTATGGGTAAGTAAGTAGTAGAACTGCCTCCAAGCCAGAACTAGGATGCGGCAAATTCCTTTCAGAGGATAGAGATATGCTATTGATATATTCAGGGAATCGTTTAACCAAGCCCGCGGCTAGATGGAAACCAGAATTCCCATTGATAATTTGAAATATGGGCTCGAAATCAATAAATGCATTTGCTTTGATGTTTACATTCTTAAAAAAAAAATGAAATTGAATTTGAATATAAAGAACATAATTGCAGTCTTTCCTGGGAACTTATAAAGATGGTATATCATTACACATCAGCCGTAAGAATAAATTCATGATTGGAAATACTTTGGAAGGAATTATCGTCTAATTTTCGAGGAATAAGCCGAGGGGTGTTGAAACAGAACATATTGCTATCTTAACCACAGCCTCTACTCCCCTGTCTCTTCTTTTATTATTCCAAAACGTGAAGTGATGGCAATTGTTAATGACCATCGACAACAAAGCAACCTGTCTCAGGTTTTATTACTACTTTGCACATGCCTGGAAAGATTATAGACCATTCTTGGACATCCCCATTCATGGAAGGTAGTGGGGCTCCCCCGTGGACAAGGGAGGCATTCTCAATTTTCCCTAGTCAGCTGGTAGCACCGAGGCGTGAAGATCGACTCCGATGCACTTGTCATCAGCATGTACGTAAGCAATCATCGCCTCGACCACCCTTTTTTTTCGCAGAAACCGGCAGGCTCGCCAACAGTGATGGTCCGACGAGCCAGCCATCGGCTGATCAAACAAACCGCGTTCTACGACAAGCGGAGATCGTGCCGTCTCTCTTACTTCACCATTCCTCCCTCTCCTTGCCATTAAAGAATCCTCTCTCTCATGCTCTTTCTTTCTGTCTCTCTTCTTCTCTCTCTCTTTCTCAGATTCCTCATACTCATCTTAGTAGAGAGGCATGGAAAGAAGGGGCCATGAAGGATAAAGAGAGAAAGAGAATAGGGCAAAGCATGTGGGAGATGAAGAGAGAGAGCATGAGAGAGAGAGAGTGAAGGACAAAGGAAAGATAGAAACATGGAAGTAAATGAGAGATTAATTAAAGGAGAGCACCAGAAAAGAAAGAGAGGGGAAGAGAAAGATGGAGAGAGAGAGACAGAGACTGATAGCGCATGAAGAACCCAGATGGCACTTCATGATGGACTAATTGCGGAAACATACCCCTTCCGGCATTACTCAATCCCTTAGTTATTTACCAAGAACAGATCGCCTTGTCCTTATTTATTACCCGAATGTATTTGACCTCAAATAAAGAGAATCCTGCAGCCGCAGTAATTAGAAAAGACGGATGTCAACCTATCCTGCTACTGCACACTTTCCTTTTCTTACCATGACCCAATGCTTTGAGGGTTTATATTTTCATCATGCATTAAAAAAAAAAATGAAAAGGAAGTTATTTTCATTGGACACATCATGCAATAGATATCATCAAAATTATTCATACAACTGTTAAATTTGAACGATTTACGTGACCAAAAACTTGACTGATATTCTCCAGCTATTTACAATTATGTGGGAAGGACTAACTTCACTATCAATAACATTATAACTATATAATTTTTATTTTTTATATTTTTAAATTCATTCATTCATTCATTCCTATCATTATTATTATTATTATCATTTTTTTTGGGGGGGGCTTCTGCTCGAAGGAATGTGAAGTAAATCAGATATTTTTGAAGAGCACAATCAACAATATCTGAAAGCTTAATGTAGACAAAATGTGAGTGATCAGTAATCTTTAAAGAGAAAACTATAAGAGATTTGCTGTAAACTGTGCTTGAGACCACAGGCACCAAGCAGACATAGCAGTTGCATAGTCTGCAGGCACAGACCCTGATTGAAACTTTGATCAACAAGTGGGTCTCGACGCATAGACTGGCACATACAGGAACGAGAGGACCTTCAGTGCACAAGGCATTGATAGGCTGCACATTCAGACCCTTAACTCGAGTGAAGGGTTTGCACAGCAGACACAGCTGAAACAATCTGCCCGCAGCACACAGAGGTTACGCCGATCAGAAAAATTCCTGATGGTGTGTGGTGGTACCCATCCGACATCTTGATGTTTGAATGCTGCTTGGGCTTGGGGATTGGGCGCGTCGTGGTCTAGTGGTTCTGACTCTTCCCTTTCAAACAGAGGGTCGTGGGTTCGAATCCTAGCCATGGTGTATTTTCGTTCAGCAAGAAATTTCATCCACACTGTACTGCACTCTACCCAGGTGAGGTGAATGGGTACCCGGTAAGATTAATTCCTTGAATGCTTGAGTGCATATGCAGCCCAGCTAAAGCCGAGGTAATAATAGCAGGGCCCGCTGAGAGAACAGTTTATGTTGTTCAGTAGTGAACACCATATCTACGAAGTAGCCATACTTACCTATTCCCTTAAATGCCATTCGATCGCCACGCTCGAATACACCCGGCAAAAATTTCTCCTATAAAAGGAGAAAAAGTCTGCAACGCAGACTAGAGCCCCGCACGACAAGGAGGGAAACCCCGCCCTATACTATAAGTACCTTGCGTGCGTGGCTCACTTCCTCTTTCTTAGGCAAACGAACCTCAGATACAGAAAGAGGGGAGGTGGGAGGGTAGCATAGGTAAGTATGGCTACTTCGTAGATATGGTGTTCACTACTGAACAACATAATCTACTTCAGATACGCCATACTTACCTATTCCCTTAAATGCCAGATTCCCACGGAAACAACTATGGGAGGTGGTCAGGCCAAAGGTCAAAGCCAAGAGGCCCTACAGATCAATTCTATTATACAAGATACTAATGACAAGCTTGTAAAGTTAAACTCATACCTTGGATTAGCGATGGGGACCGGACAGGGTGGCCCTCGCAAACTTGGATTCATCACCGAGGACATCCGAGAGGTAGCAGGATGTGAATGTATTAGCGTTGGACCAATATGCCGCTTTCATTATATCCTCCATGGGTACGCCCTTGAATAGGGCCCAGGAAGCAGCCAATCCTCTTGTGTCATGGGCTCTAACTTTCTGGTGAATGATGACTGGATCACCAGCAGATTTCACTGCCTCCACAATCCAACGAGAGATAGTATCCGGCGAGACAGCCCTGTGAGGGGGAATGAAACTAACAAAAAGTTGATCGGAAGCAAGAAATTGTTTAGTCTTATCAAGATACCATTTTAAAGGTAAATGCTAGTTTTGGTAACGATATCAAAATGAGTTCGTACAGAATCCAATGAAATGACCACCAAAGTGTCTGTTTGTATAAAACGCATGTGCCAAAGAATTCTGGAAGAAATTGTGAAATTGCTGAGAAATCAGCAAATAAGCACAGGAATCGGGTAGGGCGTCGGGCCCGACGCCCTAAGCAATAATTATAAATTGTCCCACGTGCGCTTATCTGTGTTGGGGATCTTCGGTGTGAACATTTTTCAGCGTAGATTTCAAGATTTCACAAAGTTCAGTTAATGTAACTGTACCAGATCTAGATCCTCGGTGATATACTGACAATTAAGCCTTGTTTTACAGACTGTCTCATGAAATCAGTGTTTACTGTCTAAAATCTATCCTCCCCAACTGAAGAAAAGGAACTTATGGATGGTAGAACAATTTCAAGAGGGAGAGAGGACTCCCGTTTGATCTTAGCAAGAAAACGGCCATGAGGAATAGGTCTAATCTTGTTTTTCTCCCAACGAATATGCCCAGGAGCTGTGGTAAGAGCATGGATAGAGCTACGCCTCTGACCAGAAGCCGCTGCCAGAAGGAAAACAGTTTTTATGGTTAAATCCCGCAAAGATGCATTAGCTCAAAAGGGGGCTGACTGAGGGAGACTAACACCTGGGGAAGGCTCCAAGCAGGAGCAAGAAGCCTTCTACTGGGTCTGTTAAGAAAGAAGGACTTTAATAACCGTGACAGAAAAATAGACGAGGAAACAGATTCACCATTGTCAAAGCCTTCATGTAGGACAGCTATGGCAGACCTGTAACCCCGAATAGTATTACATGCCAAATTCTTGTCATACAAAGATATAAAAAATTCAGCAATCTCACCTACAGATGCCCTGCATGGATTAGTCTTAGCCTGCCGACACCATCTCACATAGTGACTGAGTCTGGAGTCGTAGGTTGATCGTGTGGAAGACCGTAAACGTTCTGCTGAGAAATTGGCAGCCCGTTCAGAAAGTCCAGCCTTGATTGCTGCTGCCCTGTAATGGGCCACAGTGTGAGCCTCAGTTTGTTGGGCTCGGGGTAGTAGTGCTGTGTCCCTGGTAGTGTTGAGGCAAATAGATCTATCTGTGGGTTGCCGAAATGATTGAATATCTCCCTGGCCACAGCCTCGTGGAGCATCCAGTCCGAGGGGAGATAGCGCCCCCTCGATAAGAAGTCTGCTATGTGATATGTTACCACCGTCTGGTTGTCTGACTTTATCAGGACACACTTTTCCACTATCTCGGATGCAAAGTGTTGGAGGGCTAACTGCACCGCAATCATCTCCAAACTGTTTATGTGAAAATTCATCCTCAGTCTGCAAGGGGGAACTGTATTCACTAAGCTTGCTAAGAGTCCCAGAAAAATCTGCCAAGTCTTCGCAGTCGAGAGACGACTGGACAGGAGTTGCTCCGCGACTGCTCTCATTCTCTGAACCCGGTGGGGAAGGGGGGCTGCCACCTGACTCGGGATGTCTATAAATGCTCCAAGGAAATCCGGAGTCTGAGTTGGAGTCAATCTTGATTTTTCCCAGTTTATGAGAAGGCCTAAATTTGTCGTTAACGCGATTGTGACCTTCAAGTGTCTGAGAAGGGTTTGTTCTGAGGGGGCGAGGATCAACCAATCGTCCAGATAGCAAAAAATTTTTACCTCTCTTCTTCTTAGCTCTGCAGCAATTACCCTGACGAGCCTTGTAAAGATGCGAGGAGCAGAGCGAAGGCCGAAAGGGAGGGCCTGGTACTGGTAAGTGTCCCCTCCTATTGCGAAACCTAGGAGATGCTGAGAGGACCTTGCTATTGGAACGTGAAGATACGCGTCCGATAAGTCTATAGATGCCGCCCACTCGTGGGGGCGAAGCAGGGGCAGGATCTTGGAGAGGCATTCCATCTTGAATGGCTTGTTTTCGATGAACCTGTTTAGTTTCTTTAGATTCAGGATCATCCTGAATTTTCCAGACCGTTTCCGAATTAGGAAGACATTTGACAAAACAATCTTTCGGCTGGAGGGCACCTTGGAAAATGCACGCTTTCTCTCCAGTTCGTTGATTTCCCTTAAAAGAGCCTCTCTCGTTTCGAGAGAGTGGGGGAGGGCAGAGGTTTGGTTAATTGTGCGAACGCATCCCGATAATGTGGGTCGATCTCGACCCGATATCCCTCCCGCACTATCCTGAGAATTAATTTGTCTCCTGTTATGAGGCTCCAATTTTTTGCAAAGAAAATGAGCCTTCCTCCTACGGGGGCGTGTAAGTCTGGGGAAAACGGTCCGGCCAAGGAGTCACAAGTGTTTAGGGGGGTACTGAGAACCGCGGGACAATCTGCGTCGACCCCGAAAGGGTGTAGGGGTCCTTTGATTGGTCTGGGGGCTCCTAGCCCTGACCTCGCGTTGTGGGGGGCCCTGCGGTTGCTGGTTACTCGGCCCAGAGGCCTGCTGACGTGAGGAGGAACGTTGGCCATAAGAATGTGAAGACAACCTGTACACTGTCTTATCAGCCGTGGAAGAGGCAGAGATAGAAGATTCTAAAACTTCCTGAAAACGACCACTGAAAAGGTCATCCCCCCAGGCTGGCAGTCTTTCGAGTAGTCGAGTAGCATTTTTTTCAATCTGAAGTAGGTCAATGACCTGTGAACGTCTTGCTCTCGTGCAAAGTATGGCCGTTCTCGACGCCTGTTCAAACTGGTATTCTGCAATCTTCATAACACACTCCCATATGTCTCTGCGATCCTCTGGGGAGATACCTAGTTTCTCAGATTCCCGAAAGGCTGTCAAAAGATATGTGTGATAGGTTGCTAGGCGCATAGATGCCCTGGCTGTCTGGTCAATAGAGGTCAACTGACTCTCCATACGCTTAAATCTACGTGACCCGAGTGGATTCTGATTAGAGTAGCGCGATCTCTTAGCCTTAGCATCACCAACACAAAAGGCTGCATCTGGGACTGTGGGAGTCTTGAAAGCGTGCTTAAAGTCTCGTTCCCCAAAGCGAAAGTGCTTCTTAACCACTCTGTTGGTAGGACGTAAGTCCCTTCCCCTGTCATTAAGGTAATTCAGGCAGGATGAGAAGGGTTTGTCAAGCTTCACCGCAGCTGAGTTGACAGATTGTCTCCCAAGCTCCGAATCGAGACAGAAAATAGGCTTAGATTCCTCTGAGTCGGTAGTCTCTGCCTTAAGCTGGGGGCAGTATTTCGTAATCAAATCTGCAGCCGAAACAGGCTTGCTTTCTACGCTATCATGGCGAGAGCTGGGGCTGGAAGCAAAAATAGCTGAAGAAAAACCCTCACTAATCACTGAAACCCCCTCCTTCTCATAACGACCGCTAGCAATGCTCTGTCTCTCTGAACCTGAAGTGGAAAGTTGAGACAGCAAAGAGTCTGCCCATTTTCGCTTGCGGGATGCTATGGGCCGATGGTAGCCATATTCAGAGTTTGAATCATCCTCATTTATATCAATAGAGGGAGCATGACAGGTACTCGGGCTTCTCCCCCGAGTACGGCTTTCAATGTCCCGTTGTCCTGGCCGTGGCCGCTTCGCCGGTACTCCGTCACGCCTCAGCGGCCCGTCCGGCGTCGGGGCGCCTGGGCTGTCGGGCCGAGTTTTGGTCTGCGCCGCTGATCTGGTAGGGGCGCTGGTGTCGCCTGCAATCGGCTGATTCGACAAGTTCATACATTTTTGCGCCGCCTGGAACATCTTCATGAACCATGCCGCCGAGGCAATGTCCGTGTCGTCAGGGGGATGAAAACTCGTTTTTACGTCCTTCCCTGATTCCCCCACCTTCGCTTTCTTGTTGACGGGAATCGTCTCGAATTTATCCGAGTCGTCCAAAGAAAACTCGGCCCCCTTAACCTTCGGTATCTTTCCCAGTAAGGTGACGGACGTCCCGTGGGTTAATTCGTCCGGAGTAGGGGTTTTAGCTGTCTTCCCCTCGGGTCTGGCCTGGGAGGGGGTCTTGACTTTTCCTTTGAGGGGGATTTTGAACCCTGTACCTCGTTTAGACCTGGCTATATTGGGGGTTTTCTTTCCTCCATCATCTTTCATAGCTCCATCCTCTTTCGTATTGTTCTGGGAAGTGATATTACAGGCTTGATTGGGGCCCTGACGGGGAGAGTCTTTCGATCCAGTTGTTTGGCTCATTATGGTGGATAATATAGACGTGGGGCCTGAAACGTACCTCCGTCTGGTTATGGCTATGGGATCGGATGAGGCGTGGGTACCGAGACCTCTGCCTACTTCTGTGATGAGACGTGGGTTCTGAGACCTCTGTCTACTTTTGTAATGAGACGTGGGTTCTGAGACCTCTGTCTACTTTTTGTCATGAGACGTGGGTTCTGAGACCTCTGTCTACTTTTGTAATGAGACGTGGGTTCTGAGACCTCTGTCTACTTTTTGTCCCGAGACGTGGGTTCTGAGACCTCTGTCTACTCTTGGGAAAATCTTTAACTGTTTGGGTGTATAGAAACTCTAACTGAGCGTAAGCGCCACACAACCGTTAGGTTCGGGCGCCGGCAAAAGAAAGAGGAAGTGAGCCACGCACGCAAGGTACTTATAGTATAGGGCGGGGTTTCCCTCCTTGTCGTGCGGGGCTCTAGTCTGCGTTGCAGACTTTTTCTCCTTTTATAGGAGAAATTTTTGCCGGGTGTATTCGAGCGTGGCGATCGAATGGCATTTAAGGGAATAGGTAAGTATGGCGTATCTGAAGTAGATTTCAGAACTCAAGTGGCTACCCTGGGTAAGTATACAACTATTTTTATTATTATTAAAGCTCAAGCGGTCTTGTTTGACCAAAAGCATTGCAATCATGATTACACACAACAGTAGCTGAAACCATACAATGATTTCAAGTTTGTAATCCAGGGGCCGTTTCATATGTTAAGAGTGACTATAAGAATGGCCGGTGATCCTTTCTTGTGGTAAATGGTATTCACCATTCACCAAATGTTCATTGGTGATTATTTAGCACGAAAGAAAGGTTCACCAGTATTTCTTAAAGTAGCTCTTAACTTAAAAACAGCCATGAAACACCTACCTGGACAAAAGTGTAAACTGGCTATTAGTAGTATTCTTTATATATTCTTTATTCAAGAATATATTTGATGCAGAACATCAAGGCTAGTATATACAAAGAACATATAGATGATATAAATTGAAATAACATCACAAATGGTAATGTATCATTTACCAAATGCTATAAACTTTCATGACATCATCATAATCTTCTTGTAGAAAATGTGTTTAAGAAAAATTCTAGGTAACTGAGGCTCACTGCAACTAGTCATCTTTCACTCTTAGCTTATGATGGCATTATAACAAGGGACAGATAACTACAAAAGCATATGTTTATAGTGACTACAGACTTGTAGAGTATTGAGGAAGTGAAAAAACGGTGCATGATTCAGGCGGGGTGTCCATGAATCCACCTCAATGTTCAGGAGAACGACGCACTAGCGGAAGGAAGCGAGGTACTGAACAGTTGGGAACAATGGTAAAAAGCCTGCAAAGGTTTGACCACCTGTCGACCCTACATCAATGAATACATTTCAATGCAATGACGTCGTTCTACACCGTCTCGACGTAGTTCTGGTTTAACCTTTATGTAGCAAGAGATTTGCTTGCTGAGATGTAAAGGGGTGAGATTGGAGGGGTATATAACGGTAGGAAACAAGAAGAGTTAGGGTAAAAGAGAAGACAGAAAGAAATTACAATAAAGAAATGTTAAGATTACAGTAAGAATGAGTAAAAAATTGTGGAAGGTGTAGGTTATTATTAATAATAAACTACATAGACTGAAGAAAAAATTTAAGGAATGAAGAAAAACATCCGAATAAGCAAAAAATATGAAGAGTGATGAAGAAAGAGAAAGAGAGAGAGACACAGAGAGTATGAAAGGAAGAAAGAGAGAGAGGAAAGAAAGACTGACGCACACAACACAGATTGACAGACCAATGTAAACACACACAAAGACTCTGAAACAGATAGAGAGAACGAGAAAGATAGAGGGATAGAGGGGAGTGAGAGAGAGAGGGGGGAGTAAGAGAGAGAGAGCAAAAGCAGGTAGAGCCAATACAAACAAACAATTCAGAAGTTATGTTAACAGCGATAACTCATGTGCACATTGGAGGTGACTTTTAGTGCACCCGCATCTGCGCACAGCATGACGCAGAGAGAGAAACACTAAGTTCATCTCCTTCATTCAACGATGGCAATTTATCAGCGATGATGGTAATCTCAAAACATGAATAATGCACGTGAATTTGCCAGTCAATCATCTGCAAAGTTTGATTTAAGGGTTGGAATGCAGATATCCCTTTAGATAAATTAACCTTTCAAAAAGCTATATGTTCATATCTAAAGAAGATGGAGAAGTACTATCATATAGACTGAAGAAAAAACTACAATCTGCCATTTTTATGTACAAATTCTCAATCAATGCTATACCTACATCCTTTCAACACATTTTTACTTACAATAGGGACATTCATTCATATCCTACACGTCACTCATCAGACTTTCATTTGACAAACCCGAAAATAATTTTAGCACAGAAAACAATAAGACACCACGGCCCAGATATATGGAACAACATACCCAATCATATCAAACTCACTGCATCTGTCTTTTCTTTTAAAGCTTCATTCAAAAAATACCTTTTATCCAGATATTCATAAATCTTCCAACTGCACTTGCACCCACTAGCACACACTTCATTTTTCAATTTCTACTTTTTTTCCCTTGGTTTGATGATTTGTGACATTAATTTTTTTTTACAGACACAATTAATTTCTTAGGTTTCCATGTAGCCCTTCCCTTTTTTGGCTGCTATGCTTCAAGCATGTATTTGCTTATATAGTTTGCCTCTGCATTTTACTCATTATATATATATATTTTTTTTATGTATTCATGTCTTCAGTCACTACATATAAGATTGTCACTTGGTTATGTACTTTATACTATATTATGATTATGTTTCAAGCATTGTTAATTTGTTATGTATATTATTTCAATAAATGCAGAAAATCCTGCAAAAAAAAAATATCTTAACCTTATCTGTGCCAAGCTTGATACCAAGTTGTTTGACAGAGAAAGGCGTTTTTGTGGTAAAGGGAAATTTTTTAAGATACCTCTCATTTATTAGTAGAATTTGCCCCTGCCCCCTTGGTCAGATGGTGAAGGGACCCCCCCCCAAACTTGGAGGACCTCTTCGT
Organism: Lytechinus variegatus; assembly: GCF_018143015.1. Taxonomy (NCBI): domain Eukaryota; kingdom Metazoa; phylum Echinodermata; class Echinoidea; order Temnopleuroida; family Toxopneustidae; genus Lytechinus; species Lytechinus variegatus. The sequence continues at coordinate 19,215,675 of NC_054754.1, read as the reverse complement.
CTGTCCATTGGTGACCTTTGACCTCTGACATTCTCATCAGAAATATTCTGACCCCCCCATTTCATTAGTCTTTAACAGACAATAAATGCATAGAAAAAAAATCAGGAAACAGAGAGACTTTCCCCTTGGATAAAGGTGATGAAATTAATTCAATCTATTTATGGGAAAGGAGTACCATCAGCAATTAATTAGGTGATGAAGTAATAAATTCATTCATTATTTTCTTTATCCTCTCTTTTCAAACTATTTATGGTGGTTGGGCTCCCTCCAGCAATCAATTAGGCATGATGTGAAAATACCTTAATGATGGAGATAATTTATGCAGGGGAGAAAACAAATATGGCAAGGTATTCTATCAGTGTGAAGGAGGGGGGGGGGGGGTGGAAACTAAGCAAGAGCAATATATGAAATATCCCAACTGAAATTCAAGTCCTAAGCAATTTGCAATACTCAAAACAGATTCTTAGAATATTCAAGCCGATAAGCCTCAATCGACCATGAAAATCCTGCTTCCACTTGAGCTTAGAGGGAGCTCTTTATACATATAGTACAGCTTGAAAAATGAATTTGCAAGCTTCATGCACTTTCACGATAAGCGCACTTAGAAGGGGATTTCTACAGTTAATTAAAAAAAAAAAGACGTTCTGAGAATTTTGTTGCCTTTCCCTGAGAGAGGCTCAGGTGAAATGCCCATGAGAATTCGGATGGGTTTCTTGATTCAGAGAAAAAGAATGCGAAAAGGTTTGAAGGGGTGTGGGTGGGAAAAATGAAGATGGGAAGTGAGGCAAGGAAAATAAAATAGGGGTATAGGCATAAACAATCTACTCTACTGTATATCAAATTTGTAACATGGTAGGGAAGATAGAGAGGAAGGGGTGGGTCAAAGGGCAACAGAGAGAAAAAGACAGAAAGAGAGAGAGAGAGCTGCATGTCTCATAGGGGGTGAGAGTTTGGGTTTGGTTCATGTGAGATTTAATGATAAAGATTGATATAGATAGATGGATGAATGGATGGATTGATGGGTTGGTGGATGGATAGATGGATGGATTGATTGATGGATAGGTGGATGGATAGACTGATGGATGGATAGACAGATGGGTGGATGGATAGATAGATGGATGGATGAATGGATGGATTGATGATGGATGGATAGACAGACAGACAGAAAGACAAACAGACAGACCAAAAGATAGAAAGATAGATAGAAGGGTTAGCTCACATCAATTCATAAATCAGCATTTAAGATTACTCTTCAATACATTCAATTCCATTTAATTTTGATATGAGAGTAGGACTTGCAATTTATTTTGGCCACTTTGGTAAAGAGCACTTTTTTCAAATAAGCCAAGCTACAAAGGGCACTATTCTGCAGCCTCAAATTTGATCAAAAGAAAGAAGATTTCACAGCCATGCACTAAAAGAGGCACTGCAGGGCACGGTGGTCTCCTGCCTCCATTGGGGCCTGAGAGAGTAACGCCAGTGGTACCACTCGAGGCTGTTTTCCAAAGACTACAGGTAATGGTACTGTCAAGCGATGAATCAATAGAAAGACAGACAGACATGACTAATTATCCATGCATGATATGTAGGAAGGGATGGTCCCGCAATCTCAGGAATGCTTAAAGATGCATTACAGCCATTGGCGTATTTGAACCTCTAAAATTTATGTAATTAAGAATTTTTTAAAATAAGAAAAGGGGAACAAAGAAAGAAAAGGAAAGGACAACTTTATGGTGAAATTAGATATCATTTCCTAAATATTGAGTCAAAGTATAAGTAAAATCAGATTTTTTTGTTAAAAAAACATTTTTTTGCCTCATCCACGCTATGCCCCTCAAAATGTTTGGCTTATCATGTTCCTGATTATAACTTATGTACCTTTCATCTTATTATTATCTTGCATTGATTCTTCAAGACAACTATCTTTCTACATCTAAACTTCTTTCATTTTCATCATTATACAATATGCAGTGCACTGGCAGTTGGGGGGGGGCACAAAGCCATTAAAACAGAAGTGAGGCCCCCCCCCTCTTTATGAAAATGAAGACTTTTGGGGTTTTTCGTTTGTCAATATTTTTCTGGGACAGAATTTCATTAATATTTGGTTGACAATCTTTTTTGCTTTTCAAATTTTTCTTCGAAAAATGTGCCCCCCCTTTGGAAAATCCCGGATCCGTCCCTGATTCAGTGGAGGTGTTGTGGTCATGACTCTTGTCTTTCAATCTGATTGACGTTGGTTTGATATCCAGCCAAGGCCTGTTGTTTTCCTTCAGCAAGAAATTTACCCACATTATGCTGCACTCAGCCCAGGTGAGGCAAATGGGTACCGGCAGGAAGTAATTCCTCAAAAAGCTGTGTGCACTGGAATGGGTAGACTAGCTTAGCCGGGGTAATATTGGAGCGCCTTGAGCACCTAACACGGTGGATACATGCGCTATACAAATCCTATATTATCATTTCATTCATCTTAAAATTTCTCTCTCTCTCTTCATATTTCCTCTTCACCTTTTTATATCATATAAGTAACACTTCTTCTTCATCCTCTTCAATCATATTCCTCGATATCTCTCTCTAAAAAGTTGTGTAAAATTTAATCAATATTACGTAAGATAATAACAAGCATGTAGACTAGATAAAATTTACGTTAAAAATATGTTTCACGGGTAAATTTAACACAAATGTACACAGTTATTGGCATTAGTTGACCCAACAAACATGCATATTCCATCTTTACTCAATGTTAGATAAAAAATTTAAAAGAACATATATCACCCCCTCCCCTCTCCCACCTAGTATTTTGCACCTGAGTCAAGAATACATGTCAGTTACACTGCTAATCTATCCCGCCACTTGCACTTAATGATTTTGGTACAACCCTGCCGAGTCGTAACACCAGCTTCAACATCACTAACAAGGTAGTCTGCAAACACAGTCTGCAAACACTCAATTTGGCACTTTAGCCAAATCCATGTCTGGAGCAAAGACTACACTCCAAACTCTATAGTCTGTGACAAATAGAGCCAGCCACAGTACATAGTGGATCTAGTCTCAGTACTTCAGACCCTACATTATGCACTAGACATTATGCATTATGCGAATATGCGAAAAATAAGGGTCTGTGTATGCAGAATACTAACAAGGAACGAGAAATACCATTGATGGCAATGAGAGCATGGACAGCACTGCATGCACATGAAGGCTAACTTTAATTTATCGGTCAAGTAATTGGTGCTCAACTGATTAATTGACTCCGTATTGAGTTTGTTATTCTTTTTCTGTAATTTTGGTTGCTCAATGCAACCCATAGGGCACCAGGCTTGGAAGACATTGAACTGCTTGCAGTCTTAAAGAATATAAGTCGCAAGAACGGAAATGAAACAATTTTCATGCAAGGTCACGGTGATAACCATACAATGTCAACATCATTTTCGGGCTTCTGGCCAGTGCAGCAATCAACACTGAAAGCTGTAGCAATTTACGATCAAATTGTTGCAGCCAGGTCACAAGAAATAATGCCAGTGAAAATTTCAATTTCTGTTCTGATTTGTTCCCTTCCCCCTAAGAAACAAGTAGCCCCAGAGCTTTTGAATGTGAGTTCCACTGTAAAAGTCAATTGAAAATAAATCCTTGAATTTTTGTTTGATGAGAAATAAGCAATTGTGAAATAAGATGAGGGACTAAACGGAGGAGGAGGAAGGAACTAGGGAGAGAGAAGAGAGAGATAGAAATAGAGGATGAACATTAACAATAAATGAGAAGGACTGATATATATACACACATGAAAGCTGAAGAAAGTACTTCAGACCGGCACAGTGAAAGGACTTCCAAGTGTCGAATTCTGCGCTGGGTTTCTCTGGACCCTATGGGGTTACTATTCTAAACCTTTTAAGGAGCGCATGGGGTCTGTTTCATGAAAGTTGTCTGCACTGACAGGTAGTCTTTCTCTGACAGTTACCGTAGTGACAGTCACATGTCAGTGCTTCTGAGCCAATCAAAACCAAGGATTTCACTGAAATTGTCAGCAGGCTGGTCAGCACTGACAAATAATAATAATAATCAAAATTTATAAAGCGCTTAATACGCGTTGTTCAAATAGTCTTTCTCTGACAGTTACCGTAGTAACAGTCACATGTCAGTGCTTCTGATCCAATAAAAACCAAGGATTTCACTCAAATTGTCAGCACTGACAAGTTGTCTTTCTGTGGCAGTTGCCATAGTTACAGTAAGAGGCCAGTGTCCTTTTCAGCCAATCAAAAAAAAGGATTTCACTGAAACTGTCAATGCTAACAACTTTCAAGAAATCCCCCCTGGATGATCAATAGTTAGAGGCATGAAACATGAGGAGGGTATAAGGAGAGATTCATTCACTATAACCATGGAACAGGGAAAAAATTATACGGGGGTGGGGGGAGGGGGTCAGGGTGATTTTGCCCCCGTAATGCTCAAAATATCCCTGGCTCTGAAAATATCTATTATTTGATCAGAATGTTAATTCCTCCCTTTCATAGCAGGGACAATGTAATGCAGATTTAAAAAAAATCTTTATCAATTTTTTTTTGGGGGGAGTCATTATTTGACAATCTCTTCTTACTCTCTTTCACTTTCCTCTTATCCCTATCAACGTTGCTTTAATATAATATATATATATACATATATGTAGGATATTTTCTTCCTAGCATATTATACATTTATATACATTCACCTATATTCCCGATACCAACTACACTGCTATAACTGCTCTAATATGCAGGCACAATTGGGAGATATATATATATACATATATATATAAATGGGAAGGTTGGCAAAGATGCTATTCTTGTTATCCTAATTGACCACCAGTGATGTGAAAGCGTGTGTGCCTTTCAGCTGCATGCAGGGCACGTAGCACGAGCCCACTCTTGTCCACGGCATGATGATTTAGAGAGCCACATTTTCACTCTCAATTTTCAGGTCAATTTAACTGTGATTGTTGGTCGTGGAATGCAAACAGTGTAAGATGGGAGGGGGGCGGAGGAGGGGGTGGGGGGGGGGCTTGGGAGGTAAGGTAAAACAAGAAGCAGGAGGCAGAGAGGTTCAGAGAGCCATATATTTGCTCTCAATTTTCAGGTGAATTTAACTGTGATTGTTGGTAGTGGAATGCAAACAGTGAAAGATGGGAGGGGGAGGAGGAGGGGGTGGGGGGATTGGGAGGTAAGGTAAAGCAAGAAGAGGGGATGTGGAGAAGTTTAGAGAGCCACATTTTCACTCTCAATTTTCAGGTGAATTTAACTGTGATTGTTGGTGGTAGAATGCAAACAGCGAAAGATGGGAAGGGGGGGGGGGGGGCTTGGGAGGTAAGGTAAAATAAGAAGCAGGAGGCAGAGAGGTTAAGAGAGCCATATATTTGCTCGTAATTTTCAGGTCAATTTAACTGTGATTGTTTTTGATGGAATGCAAACAGTGAAAGATGGGAAGGGGGGGGGGTAAGGTAAAACAAGAAAAAGGGGAGGGGATGTGGAGAGGCTGAGAGCCACATTTTCGCTCTTAAGTTTCAGAACAATTTAACTTTGGTTGTTGGTGGTGAAATGCAAACAGTTGAGATAGGGGGGGGGGGGGAGAAGTGGAAGGTGGGGGTGGGAAGTAAGGTAGAGCAAAAAGAAAGGGAGAGGTTTAGACAGCCACGTTTTCACTCTCAATTTTCAGGTCAATTTCATTGTGATTGTTAGTGGTGGAATGCAAACACTACCGGGGGGGGGGGGGGGAGGAGGGGGTGAGAAAGGGGCTTGGGAGGTAAGGTAATGCAAGAAGAGGGAAGGGGAGGCACAGACATTCAGAGAGTCACATTTTTTGCTCTTAAAAACTTCTAAAAACTTCACCTTAAATCTTAAACAATGTATGAAATAAAACATGAATCTGCTCAAAAGACTAATATATGATGTCTATTGATCCTATAATTCCTTTCAATTTCAGGTAAGGTACAGCTGGTGCATATAAAGTACCTTAGATGAGCTATTTTTCACCCTCATGAAAATTTATATATCCGGAGACGTAAATTTATCATTCGCCTCATTACCATCTTCCAGATGATAACCTGCATGCATTGGATGTGATATTTTAAGAGATAAGTAAACGCACAGTCCCAGTGGGTAATATTTGTGTTGGTTATGAAATGACAAAAGTTTTGCTTCAATTTACATGCATTTCAATGTGATATTTTTCGAGACAAGCAAATGTCACAGTCCCAGCGAAAGATATTTGTTTTGAAATACAGAGTTTTGCTCCTGGCAATGAATTTACTTAATATGAAAGAATTATGAAAGAATGCTGCTACATTTTGAAGAAATGCTATACTGATAAATTTTGAATAAATAAAGTATTTAGAATGTTATAAGGGAAACTGAAATTTCAATTCATTCAAGAGGCATTTTCAATTACCGACTTGAATTAGGGTGTGTTTATGCTTCCATTGCGAGGACAGAATCGGCAATTTCAAACGTCAATTCAAAACACCGATCGTAAACGTGGTTCTGGGAGTGCTGTTTATGCTTAACTTTTCAGAGCAAATCATGATCTCCAGCTGGCTTCGCATCGTAAAGCGAGGTCAAATTGGGCACGCCATTTTCGAAAAAAAATATTTCTGATTGTTGTTACAACGTGGAGATAACATGGAGCTGTATTGCCCGCAGATTTTCATCTCACCGGAAGCATGTACCAAATGACGTCATTTAAACAAGTTTATGATCGTGGTTCTGTTTATACTTCCCAGAAAGCCTGATTCTGGTCAAACGACGTTTACAAATGCATCTTTTTGTGAGTTTACAATCGGCATTTTGAAACAGCGTTTAAATGAAAGTAAGCATGAATGCAACCGTGTTTTGGACTAATCACGTTTGGAAACGCTGATTCTGGCCTGAAAAGTGGAAGCATAAACACGGCCTTAGTATAATACCTGTATATGTAATCGATGTTCGCACTTTTGTTGAGTTTTTCCGCTCCCATACAATATTGGTTTGGTCAATCTAACAGCAATTTCTTTTGCGCATACTTAGATGTCTACATTTTTATAGCACAGAGTGTACTGAATGAGATGGATTTCATTAAAGCTGAAGAGTTTAATCAGTTGTCTGACGATGTTAAAACGCTCCACAGAGCTCTACGACATTTGAACATCATGAGACAAATTATTTAGACTCTTCAACTTCATTCAGCGCTATAGTTAAACCAAAACCTTAAACCAGAGTTTAAATTAAACCTGATTTCAGAATACAGAAGAGGAGAAAAGAGAATAGAAAAGAACAGAGAGAAAAGATAGAAGAGAAAAAAAATTAAGAAAGGGAAATGAAGGGTGAACAGGGGAAAATACTGGAGAAGAAACAAGAACAAGAAGAGAAAAGAACAGAGAGAGAGAGAGAAAGAGAGAGGCAGTAAGACAGAAGAAAAGAGAAAGAGGAAAAAAGGAGGAAAGATACAACAGGAGAGAAAAAAAGAGAAGAGAGAGAGAGAGCAACAGAATGAAAGAGCGTGAGAGGCAGAGAAAATGATAGAGAGATAGGATTAAAGCCACTGCAAGTATGGCGGGTATAGAGAAGACATGCAGCCAAGATGGCCGCTTGCAAAAAGAGACAGAGTCAGAGAAACTATATGCGGATGGCTGATTGGAAATGAGGGGTAGGGTTTAGCGATGGCATTTAAGCACCCCATCCATCTAACATTGACAGACGGATTACGCGGAAAGCGGTGAAAAACCCCCCAAGAATATGTAGATAAGCGCTGGGAGCTGGAGTGGAATCGGAAAAAAACAATCGTACTGGAGCGATGAAGTCTTTTTAAGATATATACGCAGGGTGGACATGATAGAAGGATGAAGAAAGGAATGAATCGCCTTGAAGAATGAGGAGCTATAAAGGAAATGCAAACTCCGACACCATTTTCGAAATCGGCCTAAAGCGCAGAAATTTGAAAAAAAGTACAAATATGCAGTATAATCATAATGCTAATATACAACTATATGGTTGAATGTCTATAGCCTTTGATAATCCCCTTGATTCCCTATGTATTGTAATATCATGATTTCTGACTTCTGAAAAGGATACTCGATTTCAAAAGGAATTTTATTATTACAGAGATGCTAACTGATAGCTCAAAAAAATCCTGAAAACCCAGGCCGGGGTCCAGGGCGAAGCCCCCTGAAGCTGGAACGTTTTCTTATTCTTTAGAGGGCTGAAATCATTAATCTACAGTAGTACATAACAAATAATTAATGACATAATAAACTTCATATCATAGGCAAGAAAGGTGCTAAAAAAAAAAAAAAATCATGTAACCCGTACTCATTACGGTACGGGTTAACCTGCTGCGGGTTAATATGCTGCGGCCAATGGGTGCGACTCGGGACGGGTGTATGTAGCAGCTGGGGTGCCCTTTTTCACTCACTGTACTCATCAACAAGACAATCCTATACTATTGAAAATCCATAAATCACAATTTCTATCAAAATGATGGATAGTTCACACATATGAATTGATGAATACGCACCAGAGAACACATATTTCAAGGTAGCAAATAGGTTTTCAGCTGAAATCCCGCGGCAGACAACCAATCACTCACGCAGCAGCAGGCAATTACAGCCACACCGGGCCGTGCTTCAAGCGGTTCTACCGGGCGATCGCCCGACTGGGATAGCGGTGACACCCGTATCCCTGCAGGGTATAGGGCGGCGTTTGCAACTGCTACAATGTATTGCTCGCGCGTACCGTGCAAGTACAGTACCAGCCAGCTAAACTTCATGCTGCGCACAACGCTAATAATTTTCCGTCTGCGCAAATTGGCCATCCAAAATTGAAATTGCGCTCTCCGTAGCGAACTCCGTGACAAGATTTGGAGGGGAAATTTTTACGGATTTCACTTTGACAATCGATTTTTTTTTCCGGAATATTTTTCAGCAAAGGAAAAAATCCGGAATTCCGGAAAAATCCGGAAAATTAGCAACTCTGATTATTAGCTATAAATTTGTGTGTGATAATCTTTTGGTTATTCATGAAAAGGGTGACGGGGTACAAGTGAAAAATGATGAAGTAGGGCATCACTGTATAGGAAGAAATTAGAGAACAGAGATACTCAGATTAAATTCATGGCTAGAATTCACAAAGATATGGTAATTGAAAAATGTAAGAAAGAAAAAAGGTAGAAAGTGAGGAAAAAAACAAGGAAGGTAGGAAGAAAGAAAAGAAGGAATAAACGAAGGAAAGAAAGAAAGAAAGGAGGGAGGGTGAAAGAAAAAAGAAAGAAAGAAAAAGAAAGAAAATAAAAGGAAAAAAGGAGGGAGGGGGAAGGGAGGGCAAAAGAAAAGAAAGAGAGATACAAAGAAAGAAAGAAAGGAGGGAGGAAGGGAGGGCAGAAGAAAAAAGAAAGAAAAAAAAAGAAAGAGAGGTAGACATAAAGACAAGGCAGGGGACTGATGAAAATATAGAATGTAGAAAAGCAGAAAGAGAGAAGCGATCAAAAGACCAATATGGAAAAGTGGAAAATAAGTTAATAAAGAACACTGTCAACATTTTTCACAAATAAAGTGGTATGACTGACTTTAAATTTGCCCTAATAGACTTTCGTTATCCTCTTATTAACGTCACGCACAGCAATGGCAAATCCTGCAGACGAGGGCATCGTCAGGTGATGTGTATTCTCCCGCATAATATGACGCAATTAGCTTGGAGCACTACGCCACAATTACCAGCTGAATTGACCGGCATCTGCGCTGCCATCTCACGGTAATATCACGCTGAAGGAATATTGGCCATGTTTATGTAACCTGGTAGTTATTTCATTTATCCAACGCCCTTAGGTATTTTCCAAACTGTTTTGTATCTCAATGCTTTGTTTTTGTTTTCTGCTTTCTCTCTTTCTCTCTTAAAGGTCAAGGACACCTCAGAAAAATGTTGATTTGAATCAATAGAGAAAAATCAGACAAGCACAATGCTGAAAATTTCATCAAAATCGGATGTAAAATAACAAAGTTATGACATTTCAAAGTCTCGCTTATTTCTAACAAAATAGTTATATGAACGAGCCAGTTACATCCAAATGAGAGAGTCGATGATGTCACTCACTCACTATTTCTTGTTTTTTATTGTTTGAGTTATACAATATTTCAATTTTTACGAATTTGACAACTAGGACCTCCTTGCCTGAAGCACAAAATGTTAAAATAATGGAATTCCACGTGTTCAGAGAGGAATGACACTTCATTTTACATGACAATGATGAGAAAATAAAAATATTTCATATTTCATACATGTATATTAAAATACAAAAGAAATAGTGAGTGACTGATGTCATCAGTTCCTCATTTGCATACTGACCGAGATGTGTATATAACTGTTTTGTGAAATGAAGCGGAACTTTAAAATACCATAACTTTCTTATTTTACATCCGATTTTGATGAAATTTTCAGTGTTATGCTTGTTGAATTTTTCTCTTTTTATTCAAATCAAGTTTTTGTTGGGGTGGACTTGTCCTTTAAGAATATTCATGTTCTTTAGGTAACTATAATCTACTTAATTAATCACATTTTGAATGGCGTGTTCACTATGAGGATTGATAAGCAGGATCAGAATCTAGAATGTTGATATTCATGTTAATATACAAATAGCGAATAGGCATGAGTGCGATGGTGCGAGATTTCGCATGAGGTGAAAGAAAGATGCTCTATTCAACGAGGCGTTAGCCGAGTTGAATAGAGCATTTCTTTCTTTCACCGAATGCGAAATCTCGCACCATTGCACGAATTAGAATATTCGCTATTTGTGTTGTACAACGCCTCGGAATCTAGCGAAAATATGAAAAAAAAAAGTTTTTTCCCTCCAGTAATCTATGAAAAGGGAGCAAAAATATTGAAAGCGAAAAGCAAAATCCCACAAGCGCACATGATCTTGGACAGCAATGCGCATTTAGCCAGCGGGCTGTACGCGCATTGTTACCTTATTCAATGAAATCGCATTGTGACGTCACCTCCTAAAGCCGTGCAATGGTACATTTTGGATGGTACGTCTTGTGTGCAACGGTACGAATGTGTGACATTCAGCCTCCCATTTGATCGCGTACAACAAGCTAAGTAGGCGTTGTACAATATTTGATATTTTTTATATTTGTAATGTTGATCCATAATTGAATGCTCTCAACTACAGTGGATAATGAGAAAGGACTTTTATTCGATTTCATCATTTTTGCCTCTTTTTTAGCTCTTGCCCCTGAGAAAATGTATGTGGATTGCATTTCAACGTATACTAGAACATTTTCTCTATTTAAGTACTATAATCTTGATCACAATCTCCCTCTCTTTCCCTTTGCTCACTGTCCTTTCAACTCTTTCACAATTTCTTCACCTTTTCATCTTATTCAAAATATCATCATTCCCTCCAACCCATGCATCTCCAAAAAAGATGGAATCCGAAGATGTGGATTACATATCGGCTGTAAATGTACTCACGGCCGTCTCTGCTATCGTAGAGGGATTTAATTAAACACGCTGAGGGGTGCCTCCTGAAACCAAATGCACATTTTGGCCTCGGGGCAGTGGCACGTCATCGCTACTTACGATAAAGGCTTCGGGGGGTTACGAGTGGTCGCCAAATGTAAACGTATATTCCACCGTCACCTTCCGAACTCATCGTGTTTGATTGAGGGATGGTGTCTTCAAAGAGAGGAAATGTTAAGCGTTGTAATGGAAGCCGTACAGGATTGCATTTTTTTCTACTAGCCTTTAGTCAAGGCCTCTGAATAAGTTTTTATGTTCCACGTCGAGCGGGAATTGAGAGGAGACTAGAAAGCGCTGGAGAGATGTGTAATATTCCAGGGTGCATGAGCTGGGTTTCATGATTTTATGATTCTATTGTTTAGCCAGGGATAACGCCTTAACCCCGGACTATCGCACAAGTCATGAATATTGACGATTTTGCCACATAGAGCGTGTGATTTCGACATCTGTGATTGGCTAATGCTTAGCCCCACTCTTCCTTAACCTGGCTTCGTTTCACACTGCATCTCTTAGCATCGCAATTAGCCGGCAACCCTGCTTTTTTGCTGCTCGTTTCGGAATAAAAAAAATAATAACCTGGAACAAGTAGTCTGGTGTGAACACAATTATCTGGGTCAAATCTGACTATATTATTTACAGCACTAGCCCACTTTGCTAAAGGTAGTGTGAAAATGAAGGGGGCTAAGCTTAACCCCAGGAAAATGGTGGGGCTAAGACCCCCCCCCTTAGCCCCATAAATTTCCTGGGGTTGATGAAAATAAGTGCAGTGTGAAAAGCATATAGGAGTCCTAGCATATTTCCCACAGATGACTGTACATGATATCTGGATAAAAAAAGGAGTTTTCTTTCTCTATATGATATAATGTATATCAAAAATCTCCAAAAAAGGAGTAACTCCTTTTAAAAAGGAGTAGTTGGCAGGCCGGCTTATCGTGCCAGCAACATATTCTCTTGTCTAAGGTTTCTTTTTTACAGGGGTACTTAGTGTGCACGAGCGAACATGTACTATGCGTGTATTTGGCCCGCTACATAGATCTCTGTACAGAGCTATGGCAGCTTAAGGGTTAAAACAATATTCCGCACAATGCAAAAACCTACAACCCGGTGAAAGGGAAGTAATTGAATATGTTTTCATTTCTAGTGGTGCTGTTTCTATGTGGCTGCTGATTGCTTCCACAGCGTCGCAAAATTAGAATACGAGAGGATCACGTCGGGTGGGTGTAATTTCATTTTGCCCATCTCGTCGGAACGCCGAGGGGATGTCGTTAGTCAATCAGAAATCGTGCACAAGAACATGGTTCTTCTCGTCACCATCATCCAGGGTGCCTGTACACTTAAAGAGCATCATATATTCATGGAGAATGCATCACACTTGCTCACCCTTATTTCTATTTTCTATTCACCTCTCCCCCCCCCCTTCCTCTCTCTCTTATTATATTCTGATACTGTCAATCTCTGTTCAAACCTTTTGCGCTGCAAAAATGATACAGCACTTGTTCACTCTAGTTCTATCGATGGAAGAATGTATTTTAGCACTATATATGTGAAGTGGCGAGAGAGAAGATTGTATAAAGAGTCAGGGGGAGAGGGAGAGCTGGAAAGTGACAACAGATTGTAGTAGAAAGAGCAAAGAGGGAGACAGATACAGAGAGAGCTGGAAAATGACAAGAGATGGGCGGAAGAAATAGGGAGAGAGATGGAGAGAAGGGGGAAGAAGGTTGGGATAAATATATTGCTAGAAAGAAAATGTGAGAGAAAAAAACAGGTAGGGCCAAGGTGACAGCTTTTTAAAAGGTAAATGCTAGTTTTGGTAATGATATCAAAATGAGTTCGTACAGAATCCAATGAAATGACCACTAAAGTGTCTGTTTGTATAAATAAAACGCATGTGCCAAAGGATTCTGGAAGAAATTGTGTAATTGCTGAGAAATCAGCAAATAAGCATGGGATTCGGGTAGGGCGTCGGGCCCGACGCCCTAAGCAATAACTATACATTGTCCCACGTGCGCTTATCTGTGTTGGGGATTTTCGGTGTGAACATTTTTCAGAGTAGATTTCAAGATTTCACAAAGTCCAGTTAATGTAACTGTACCAGATCTAGATCCTCGATGATATACTGGCAATTAAGCCTTGTTTTACAGACTCTCTCATGAAATCAGTGTTAACTGCAACTACTGGAATTTCTCTTTAAACACTTGCTTTATCACCCAAATACTAATTCTTTCTGAAATCCTAGCTCACTACACCTTAAACCAGCACAATTTATAATATCAAACATTAAACCATCTTTTCTGTGTAAACTGGATCTGCGCACTGCGCAGAGACAACAAGCGAGCAAGCGCTTCTAAATGATAAAGTAAACACACAACTTGATCACTGTTGCAGAAGTTCTCTTTTTTCCCCCTCTTTCAGTTTGTTCCTGACCTTGGCCTCTCACATGTGAAATGAAGTATGCTGTTTACTTCGTAACCTGTAAAAAGATTACCCCGGTCGCCTGGCAACTGCATCGCTATGGGAGGCATGCTGAAGAAGCTAATAACCATTTACTTCCACTACAAGTAAGAAGAAAAGACTGATCAGGAATCTGAGCTCTGTTGAAGAGCTAGAATATCTTTTTAGCTTTACTGTTTTGCTTTTTACATTTAACCAGATCTTTTGTGAGACTTTTTTAAAACTAGTTCTCAGCTCTTTATCTCCACACATAAAATCTCACACAAAACAGAAAAAAATGTTGATATTTAAATATAAACGAAAGATATCTCCCTTGACAGCTATGAAAACTGACAGACATCTCATGAATATTCATTTGCTTTATGCATGTAATATACCTAGACAAATACATAATGGAACATACTAATAGACCAACGCCCTATTATATCCAAAGCGAATTATAATGACTTATTTGAATAATGGAATTATTCTCTCACAGAAGGAATTACATGTCTTTACAGAATACTGCCTCCTTAAAAATTAACTTAGATATCAAACATTCACACTGTACTTGTCATTTCTGGTAAATTTGCCTGCCTTTGTTAAAAACTACAATTTGCTTATCAATGATGTAAAAGCATTAGAAACAAGGTAACTGTGAAGACGATCATCTAAAGCTGAATGACTTTTGATTTAACAGAATTTTATCGCTTTTCAAATGATTATATATTTCTATGTTATGTGAAAAAAGACAAGTTAGATTTGCTTATTTGAAACTTGAATAAAATCTGGAAAAAAAATTAAAAACATGATTTTGTATATTTTCATAGAAACAGGAGCCAATGATGATAAGTGCAACTGTATCGATATCAGGTCCGGAAGACAAGACTAGACACTGGACTCACAGCCCATGCCTTGCTGATAATTCACGTTAAAGTTATCTCATCAAAAAACTAATCAAAGTTGATAAACCGCTCCATCCTAATCCCAAGTGCCAAGCAGCCAGTGGCACACAGTGACATGCACATCCAAACATGTATCCTTCAAACAAATATTGAATTTTTTCTTTATTTCATTTTTATGTATTTTTGAAAAACTATATATATAGCAAAAATTGAGATATGAAGGAAAAAAGAAAAAAAAAGAGAAAAATAACAGTTTCACATCTACTATAGATCAAGGGGGTATTTCATGAAGCAAATGGAGATTTTTCACTGACACACCCCTCTGAGGCAATCAGATGCAAGGATTTCAGTAGCTTATAACAAATACTTAGTTAAAATCAGAGACCATTTGTTTCATGAAACACTCCCAAACATTGGATGCTTAGTTCTTAACGCTACTCACAGTTGAATGATAGTAACATAGATAACAGGGCTTAATACTAGTTTTGATTGTTTTACAAATGATCATCAACACCCAAGTCACTGGATCCATCAGTTTCACACATAAAATGCACCGTCTCCACTCCCTAGGGAGTAACCTTGCCAGGCAACAATTTATTTTTAACCAGTGCAAGCATGCCAATATAATAATGATAATAGTCAGTTCTTGTATAGCGCATAACACATGAATAATGTCTCTATGCGCTTCCAAAGGATTTGGATATAATAATAATGATAATACTGATTTATATAGCGCAGAAACTATTTGCATATATTCTACTGCGCTGCAATTAAGAGCTGGTGAAATGCTTGAGAACAAAATTAGAAGAGGGGGTAAAGAAATGTATTGGAATTATTTGAACAGATAGGTTTTTAATTTAAGTTTGGATATAATCACACTGATATTCACATCCTACCAGGTGCAATTTATAACTTGGGTAGAAAGCGACAAAGATGGATAAGGGCCTTGCCAAAGGACACCAGTGTTGGGATTAGAACCCTCGACCCTCAGATCAAGAGTCAAGAGACTGAACCACTCCACCCTGACACATCCACGATATTTGGGTTGTGTATTGCTGCACTCTACACATTTCTCTTCAACATGCAAAATGAGGCCAACCTGCCAATTAAATATAAATGCCAGTTGTGGTAACGATCGCAAAATGACTTTTTACAGAATCCAATATAATGACCACCCAAGTGT